>NW_019716273.1:308065-311490 GCF_900074925.1 Ramularia collo-cygni | reverse complement strand
TATAGGGTAGTCCGCGTAGCTATCGAGCGTTATAACTCTTAGTTGCTACTATAAGGATAGTAGAAGTCCTAATAGCTGCTCGTCTTTAGCCGTTCCTTTAAATCCTACAAAGTAATCCGGTCGACGAGACAAACTATTAGAAGGGTTCGTAGTCCCCTTCTTATACTTAATAGTGAAGTCGTACGCTACTAACCTTTCCGTAATCCTGGCCTAACGACCATCTAAGACCTTTATCGTTATAAAGTACTTTAGGTTATAGTAGTCGGTAAGAACTCGGATAGGGTGCGCTACCCCTTCTAAGTAGTGTCTCTAGACTTTAAAGCTTTTAGAGATAGCTATTAGTTCTTTATCGGGCGTGCCGTAACGAATCTAAGGACTAACGAAGCTCTTAGAGTAGTAGGYAACYRGGTGCTAATRCACCTATTCCGCCTCTACGGTACCYCTACGGTAGGGCTRTAGTAGGATACCGGCGTACGTAGYATCCGAGGCATYRGTAATAACTATAATAGGAAGCGTAGGGTCGAAATGTTRYAAYAGGGGTRCCGACGTAAAGGCATCTTTTAACCTTTAGAAAGCCTTCCCCGCCTCCTCGGTCTACTAGAAGGGACCYCTTACTACCTTGTTTTTCTTTTTTCCTAGCACTATAGTGCCGCCGGCAAGYATCTAGTTTAGGGGTCTAGCGATRTCTAAATATCCCTAGATAAAGCGTCGGTAGAAGTTAGTAAAGCTAAGGAACACTTAGATRTCTCGGTAGTAACGTRGTTCTAGCTATTCTTAGATAGYAGTAACTCTGTTRTTGTCTATTAYAACCCCCTCTAGCGTAATAACAAAGCTAAGGAATTCCACGCTCTTTATATAAAACTCGCACTTAGAGGGCTTAGTGTATAACTTCTATTCCCGTAGACGTTATAGGACCTGCTTTACGTGTTCCTTGTGTTCTGCTTCGTTCTTAGAGTATATAAGGATGTTATTAAGGTACACTATTAGAATTTAATAGGCTGGGGAATAACTGTGCCTTTGCTAAGAAACCACTTGTATTTAGTCTTTTAAGAAGGCTCTTCCTTCTCTGAATTACACTCGCTTACCCCGACTGTCCTAGATGCTTCTCTCTCTCTTCGTCCCTAGATTTCACTTTTTAACAGGTTATAAGCCCGGGTTTTGCGCCTACTTTTACCTCTAAAATAAATCTAAAGAGAAGTTTTGCATTCTAGTAAAGGAATCTACTCCTTAAATTTATTTAGAAGAGAAGGGAGGGGAAGAGGAACCCTATATAACTAAGATACCTCTAAGTTYAGCCTYTAAAYAATACCCCTAAKRGWTTRGGAAGAGAATGTAAATCTAAGGTACTTAACCTCTCTATRTTRGATTAGATRTTAAGTTTAGTATGCCTTRTCTAGCTATAAATCTAGTAATTAGTCCTAGTCTTTYTACCCTRTCTTCTAAGATAGGAAGAGGAACTCTCTCCTATAGTAAAGAGAAAAAGAGTAATAGAAAGACCTCTAAAAATTTCTTCTAGAACCCTAYAGACAATTTAACAAGCTTAGCACTACCTATGCAGAATTTTCACTTTAGGTTAAAGGACACCTCTATACTTTAATAAGATACTAACACAAAATGCTACYACTTAATCCTTAGGAGCTATACGTCTTTAGAAYAGAATTTAGATTAGCTTTTGCCTYTTAGYAAGCCACCTCTAAGCTGGAAAATTCTACTCTAAAGTCCATTCCTAAAACTACGACAAAATCCACCCTTAAGTTAAAATCCAGTCCTAAGTTAAAATCTAGTCCTAAGTTAAAATCCACCCTTAAGTTAAGGTTACCTAAACTACCTCTAATCCTACCTTCTAAAGCTGCTTCTAAGCYAAATCTAGAAAGAGCAAGTTTAGAGGAAGATTAGATATAGTCTAAGGATATGTTAGATTAGTTAAGAAAAGATCTTTTTAAGAGAATTTAGGATATTATAACAGAACTCTAGCTTAAGGATTCTAGAACTAGGGGAGACTAACACTTGAATTCTAAGAATCCTCTATCTAATCTAGAATCTAGAACTAAGTTAGATTTAGAACCAGATAATTTAGAGTCTAGTACTAGGTTAGATCTAGAACTAGAGGATTTAGGATCTAAGGAATATTCTAACTTTTTAGATCTAGAGTTAGTTAGGTTAGATTTAGAAGATTTCTAAAAATAGGGGAGCTAGATTAGGTTTAGGGAAATAGGGGAGGATTCTAAGGGAATAGGGGAGTATAATGTGCCTTTTAGTGGTTTTTTCCTTCCTTTTTGAATTTTGGAATTCTTAGATAGAGACATAGCTATAGGGGAGTGTCAGAATTTAACAGGCTAGGGAATAACTGTGCCTTTGCTAAGAAACCACTTATATTTAGTCTTTTAAGAAGGCTCTTCCTTCTCTAAATCACACTCGCTTACCCCGACTGTCCTAGATGCTTCTCTCTCTCTTCGTCCCTAGATTTCACTTTTTAACATATACTACGCATATCCTGTTAACGAGGCCAGCTAGCGCATAGTTAATGTATAACTAGAACGTTGTAGGGGCGTTAGCTAAGCCGAACGGCATAACCAAGTACTTAAAGAGTCCATATCGCGTTTTAAATGCGGTTTTCCACTTATCCCCTTCCCGAATACGGAGCCGGTAATATATATCCTTTAGGTCTAACTTAGTAAAGATATAGGAGTGGCTAAACCGGTCTAAAAGCTTACTAATTAGGGGTAGGGGGTACCTGTTCTTAATTGTAATGCGATTAAGCCCTCGGTAATCGACGCATAACCGCATAGTGTTGTCCTTTTTTAGAATAAAGAGGATTAGTGCTCCGTAAGGGGACTTGCTTAGCCGTATCTATCCTTTAGTAAGAGCATTATCTAAGTACTCTCGAAGGATCCCTAACTCTCTCTATAAGAGGTTGTAGATAGGCAGTTAGGGAGGGTCCTTACCCTCCTTAAGGTTAATAGCGTGGTCGTATTACGAGTGTTATGTAATAACCCCAGCTAGCTCTAGACTAAACACATCCGCCTAGTCTATGTATTTAGGGGGGATTTCCCCTATCTCGGCTTCCTTAGTAGTAGCGATAGTAAGCATCTCCCGGTATACTTATCGAGGTAGCTCTTAAAGCTCTTCGTGCCCGGCGTAGGTAGCCTTATACCGTTCGTAGCATAAGAGTGCTACGATCTACTATTCTTTTCGATAGTTTGGATCGATAGTAGTTAGGTCTTAATTAGGGTTGTAGACCGCGTAGGGCCCTATAGGCTCGCCGATAGTAGYATTACGGGGGTCCTACGGTACCTCTACAGTAGCATCGCCGTTTAAGGGTTTTTCTTCCTCTACTATTACCCTAATTAGGTAGTTTTGGTCTCCTATTTAGAATGCCGCTATACCGTCGATAAGGGCTTAAAGCAGGCGGTTTATAGGAAGGT
>NW_019716273.1:302668-307206 GCF_900074925.1 Ramularia collo-cygni | reverse complement strand
CTATAATACCTTAGGGAGGATTGCATCTACAATAATTGTCTAAGCATCCTCCTATGTTATAACTTCATAGTTACTACGCTAGCGTATAAGGGCGTTAGTAATCTCCTTCTCGGTAATTTTAGAGGTTGCCTATATACTACGGCGGTGTTAGTTAGAGAGGCTTATATTAGGGTGGTCCTAATTAGAGCAGCGAGTAACCGTAAAACGGCTTTCGTAGTCGCGGACCTACTAGAGATACTTCTGTTAGTTTAGAGAGTCTAGTACGGGAGGGTCGCGTTTTGCTAGTTCGCGGAGGACGTCCTACGAAGGTGCCTCTACGGTACCTTTACGGTAGCTTCGGTCTTCCGCATAACTCCTAAGAGACTCTTGTCTCTTTCTTTTATTAGAGCTTGCCTCTTAATACTTAGATCGCTAGGCGACGAGCAGTTCTAGCCTCTACATCTAATCGATCGAGGCCTTAATAGGGTCTATAGCCTATAGCGTAGCAATTGCACGGTGTAGGTTATAAGGGACACTATTATTATTAATGCCCTCCTTAATAGATGGTTCTTTTTGTAATGTAGTGTCCGGAGGAGGGTTTTCTTCTCTAGGAGGTTCGCGGCTGCCTTACGGTGCCTTTACGGTACCTCCGTCTAGATCGAGCTAATCCTCTAGTCTAGCGCTACTACTAGGCGTCACATCTTCCTTATCGATAATAAACCCTAGGGGATTATTAGCCTCGGTACGTTTGGGTCGTACGGCTCTTTTTCCTGCTAAAGACATTTTTAATAGGTTAGTAGGGATCTATAGAGCCGTTGCGGTAGCTTTGTAGTAGCGCTAGACTCGAATCGAGAGCTTGTTTCGTACTTGAGACGGCTGTTCCCTAGTAGGGATGTGAGGCAATATTCTATAAGGGTGTTGTAAATAGGGGGTCTTAATACTAAGCAGTGATTCTTAGATATGTACGATATTGCCTAGGGAGCGAAAGGGAACAGGTAACGAGGACATTGCCCTTTTATAGGATTGCGCCCGGTGCTAGTTAGGCTCGGCGGTGCCGTAGAGGTACCGTAGAGTYACCCTTTAGCCGTCGCATCCGTATAGGGCAATCCTGCTAAGGGTGTGATTCCCTTATTCTTTCTAAGAGGGATTCCCTAGGTAAGGGTTTAAAGGGCGGTGTCCCGCTCCTTTAGGGTCCCCTTATACTAACCCTTTATATCTAGGTAATACGTACGTTATATTACTATCGAAATTATAGTATACTAATACGTTCTACGTAATAGTTCCCTTTCGGTTACGATACGCTCTTAGATTACGAACCTTTCGAGCTCTAAAGGGAACGTATAAACTATTAAGGGCACTAATATAACTAGAAAGATATAGCTATAACTTAGAGTTCTCGTATATTAGAGCCGGCGTAAGATCCTCGGAGGTTAGCTACTTTATAACGGTGCCGTATAATATATATAAGAGCCGGCTTACTTTAATATATACGCGGCGATAGCTTAGTAGCGAGTATTAGTATATTATCCGTAGTATGTTTATTATTATCTTATAGCTAGCTATATATAGGAATATTACTACCTACTCCGCCGGTCTAATACGCCGTCTAGCTATAAGGCTATAGTCCCTTACTAACGCCTTAACTAGCTCTTTTAATATAGGCTAGCGTAGCCGTATCGTTATATAGTAATATTACGGAGGGCCGAATAGTATAAGGTTTGTCTACTAAGTACTAAGTTCCGAAGCTACTAGCGTAGTAATTATACTATATAGCCTATACCGTAGCCGTTCCGCCGTACTTACTAATAGCCGTAGAGCCTAAAGGACGGTAAACAAACATAGTACTATAGCGAGATCCTCCGTATCTATTAAAGCTTACTCTATACTATCGACATCTATAGTTCGTAGGGCTAAAAGATAGAGTTAAAAGCGAGTAATAGCGAAGATAGCTCGCTTTTAAAAGATACGTATAATAGGCGAAGCCCTAAGGCTAAAGTATAGGCGTAGCCTATATAGAACGCTTAGTATCCGCGTACTTTACGTCGGAATCCGCGGAGGATAGTTCTCTTYCCTATCGAACTTAWTTAATTAAAACCTTACTTAAGCTCCTATATATACGTTACTCGCCTATAATATTAAGTTCGATCGCCTTACGATAACTACCCCTTCGGATTAGAATACCGGAAGGAACTTCCCGGATAACGAGAGTTTAGGACGGGAAGTACCCGTAGAACCTACTACGAAGCTACGTAGAGCTATAGAACAGATATACCTTAAGTAATAGGCTATAGAAGCTAAGATAAGCGCTACGCGCGCCGCGCTAGAATACGCGGGATCCGAACGCTTAGCTAACGACGATATCCTTATAAGTATAATAATACGGAACCTTATAGAATCGGTATTAGCGCTAACTTAAGCGGGTTCTATATAGGAACCGTTAGAACTAAAGGACTAGAGACCGCTAACCTAGGATAGTAGAGCCGATACTTTTAGAGATTACCTTCTTAGGCTAAAAAGCTCCTACTAAGTACGTTCCGGCCTTAAGCTAACGCTCTCCGCGGACTACTACTAGAACTTTATTTACGATACCCTCCCGGCTAGAAAGAGAGCGAGAATACGCTACTTTTAAGAAGCGGGGCTAGCCGTAGAAGTAACGGATCCCGACGCTTTCTTTACGTAGATTAAGAAGGCCTTTAGAAATAGTAACGAGAGAGTAAAGGCTCTAGAATAGCTTACGAGTCTTAGATACTCCCTTAGCTAACTATAGTACGATTACTAGCTAGAATTCGACGGACTTCTACTAAGTGCCGGCGGATAGAGCTAGGCTAATAATATAAAGATTAAATATCTAAAGAATACCTTCTCGAACCTAGTACGTATATATACGGCCTCTATATAGAAGTTAACGGACTACTACGACTTCGTAGAGGAAGTAGAAAGGATTATAACTAACCTTAAGGAGATAGACTAGTTTAAATCCTTAAATAAGAGGTAAAGGGAAAAATACTCGAATAGTAGTATTACTATAATAGTTACTACTCGTTCTTACTCGGGACCCGCGACTTATCGCGTCGACTCCGACGGAGACGTAGTAATAGCCTCTACTCGACCGGGCGGAAACCGACTAAGAACTAACGGAGACTATAAGGGAAACGGGAAATAGCGAGCTAAATAAGTAACCTAGGCGGAGTAAGATAAATACTAATAAGTAAGGCTCTACTTCCGTTACGGAGTAATACGGGCGACTATAAGAGGTACGTAGATAAGTACTATTAATTCGAGAACTAATACTAAGGAAGGTAAGAGAAGGCCGAAGGTTAAATAGTAGGTAAGCTAAAGTTTGCTAAGCCGCGCTAAGCCTATTTAGGGATGCGGAGAAGTACGGGGAACTAGGGAAACTAGGGAATCGGAGCGGGCCGTCCCGTAATATTACCCCCCCTCCCCCTAAGCGCGAGCGCTAGTAAGCGTAAAGAGTCCTTATATACATTATACACGAAGTAGGCGATAATAATAGCGAGTAGTTTAGTATACTTTAACCGAGCGTAGGTAAGAGGTAGTAGCCTAATATACCCGGTATCTATACCCGCTACTTAACTAGTAAGGGCGCTACGGTAGAGCCGTTACGGTATTAGGCCGTCGAACGTATAGCCTAGCGTTAGTAATAGGTAACGTTATCTCGTGTTATTACGAGTATAGCGGTAGTAGCGTCTATAGGCGTAGTCTAATCCTCCGCTAGTATCTATCTATCTATCGGTCTATCTACGTTAGGGTTAAGGTAGTAAAAGTCTACGATAGCTTCCTTAGTACTATTACCTATCTCTATATATTTTTCTACCGTAAGAGTACTACCTACCTAGCGGACCGTATACTTAATATCCCTATATCTTATTCCTATCTACTTACTTATAATAATTACTTCTACCTCGTAGCTAAGACGGCCTTAATTATCGATTTCGGGCGGAGGTTCCGTATCGGCTTAGTTAGGGAAGGGTTCTACTATCGCTAGTCGTAGTAGGTTCGTATAGAAGACGTTATATATTTCTATCGTATCGGGTAGCTTAAGTCTATAAACGTTAGGTACGACTACTATAATAATAGTAAAAGGTCCGCTATTCTTATAGTCGAGTTTCTTATAAGGCCGTCGTATACGGATGTTACGCGTATCGAGCTATACTTTGTCGCTAATCGCGTAGCGGAGCGCTAGGCGTCGTCTAGTAACTATATCGTCGTAACGTCCTTATATATACTAGAGTTAATATTTATAGTATTCGTATAAAAGTTCTATTTATATAGTAAACTTATCTATAGAGATTTAAAGTACGCGCCCGGGACTAGCCGTAGGTCTTAGTAGGTTAGCCTAAGGCCGTACTATTATACGAGGATGTCGACCGAGCGTCGCGTAGAAAGGTGTTAAATATTAGTCGGAGGTTCGCGGAATTTTAGAGGTGGAGTATAAGAGTAACTTAATCTTTAACTAGCTTACTGTCTCCGATAGGCAGTACTTAAAAGTAGGAACTAATGTGTTAATTAAGTTGATTATCTAGAGATGTGTCTCTATC
>NW_019716273.1:294683-298063 GCF_900074925.1 Ramularia collo-cygni | reverse complement strand
GTAGTGCAAGATAGGGTACTAGAAACTAGTGTCCTTTCTATATTAGCTTTATAAGGTAGGAGAAACCTTTACTACTTTAAGGTTAAGGTCTTTTTTCCTTCGGCAAACCCGGGCTTATAACCTATTAAATATTAGTCGGAGGTTCGCGGAATTTTAGAGGTGGAGTATAAGAGTAACTTAATCTTTAACTAGCTTACTATCTCCGACAGGCAGTACTTAAAAGTAGGAACTAATATGTTAATTAAGTTAATTATCTAGAGATGYGTCTCTATCTCCTAAGAAGAGATTTTACCCTATATAGAGTTATATAACCTTGTAGCTACTTAGCTCTCTGTTATGTTAGATGTACAGCTATTCTATAACTGCACTTTCTAACAAAAGGCGTTATTCCGCCGAGCGTATCGCTACCGCTATTATTAGCGGTAAATTTAGCGACTAGTAGCTAGTTTACCTAGTCGTTCTATACGTAGTTTACGTAAGCGCGGAGGTACTATTCTATGCCCTTATTCGTGTTCTTAGACTAGCCGTTAGTCTATAGATAGAAAGCCGTTAATAGGCGCTATTCGATACTTAGTCGCTACGCGAGTCTCCTCTAGAAGTCGCTAGTCTACTAGGTGCTACGGTCGCTATAGTAAATATCGAAAAGGCTAGTATCCTTAACTACGTAGCGGAGGATTATATCGGCTATAGCTACGGCCGTTATGTCTTTAATAGGTATATAGTACTTACGTTTAGTTAACCTATACGTAAGGGTAAGAATATTCGTATAGACGATTCTATTATCTACTAATCGGCTTAGTAGAAGGTCTACTACGTAGTCGATAGTAACTTTTCGATAGGCTCCCTTTAGAATTCTTAGTTAGCGTAAGCCTCCCTAGTATGTATTATACTAGCTCTTATTCCGACTATATATATAGCAAGCTTTATAGTAACGTCGTACGTCGGCTACTATTCCTAGCTAAAAGTAGTATCTTAAAATTAAAGCGAAGGTCTTTTCGCGGCCTAGATAACCTATAAGAGGGAGGTTATAATAATCGCGTATTACCCTAGCGCGGAGTATATTTCCTTCCTCGTCGCTTAGTACGTATAGGCGATAACGTACGCGGATATTACTATGCCTATCTAACGCACATTTATTAATAGAGATACGAGTATCGAGACGGCTAGGTAGTCGACTATCGCCTAATCGAAGGGCGTATAGAATGCCCTTAGCGACCTCGTTAGTTAAGTATACTACTCGGAGCTCCGCGTCGTCTAGTATATTAACGTCGGCCTTATCGTTAGCGTCGTCTATCGGCCGTTTAGGTGTCTCGTTATTATTAATTTTAACTAGTGCTAGTATAGCGTCTTCGTTAATTACTTAAAGCATAGCTAACGCTAGCCTATGCTATTAACGGGTAGATTACTTAGCTCGGTCCGGCGTAATTATTATATAAGTAATATTAGGCGGCGAGGAGTATATAGCTTCTAAGTGTCGTCGTACTAGCTAGTCTTAAACTACCGGGGAAAGGTTATATAGCTTTAGGACCGCTTATTAACGGTAGTCTAGGTCGGCCGTCTTATTACTATCGATATCCTACGAGCGGCGCGAGAGTATATTAGTAGTGTTATTCTATAACCTAGGACGATAAGTAATAGTAAAGTCGAAACTAGAGAGAAATTCCGACTAGCGAGCTTATCGTCGGTTAAGCTACTTAGTGCTTATAAAGGTCTTAAGTCCTTTATAGTCTATAATTACTCGAATAGGATCCGTAACGCCTATAAGTTTAGGGCGCTATTCCTCGAAAGCTCGTACGATTACTATTAGCTCCTTATCGTAGATTTCGTAGTTATACTTAGCTAGTATTATCTTCTTAGAGTAGAAGGCGATTAGGTGAAGTACGCCGTTCTCGTCTAGTTAGTAGAGCTAGCCGCTAGTTATAGTGTCTAATAAATCGGCCTTAACGGTATAGGGAAGGTTAGGGTTATAGTAGCGTAAGATAGGCGCTATTATAAACGCTTACTTTAAGGCTTCGAACGCCTTCTAATAGTCTACATCCTATATAAAGGCCGGTCGCTCTATACGTAGTTTATTCGAACCTTTCGTAGCGGCCGTTAGGGCGAATATAATAACCCTAAAGCTCTTAATAAAGCGTCGGTAGAAGTTATATAACCTAAGGAAGGCTAAGATATCCTTTATATTCTTTAGCACTTCCTATTCCTAGATTACTCTAACCTTCTTAGGATCTATCTTAATACCTACTCTAGCGATAATAATAATACCTAAGTATTTAACCTCTAATATAAAAAAGAGGCATTTTATTATATCGATTAGTAAGCCGTATTTATRTAGACGTTATACTACCTTTCGGATATAATCCGCTTGTTCCTTACGATTAGTTCCGGCGTAGACGACTACATTATTAAGATAGGCGGAGGCTCTATCGTCGAGGAAGTCGAAAAGTGCCTTATTAATATAGCCCTAGAAAGCGCTAGGCGTATTATATAGTCCGAAGGGGACTACTAGGTATTCGTACGTCCCGTATCGCGTAGTAAACGTAGTCTTCTACTTATCGCCCTCCTTAATCCGAATTATGTTAAACGCGGTAATAATATTAAGCACGGTAAATATAGTAGCTCGGCTAAGCGTAGCTAGAGTCTCGCGGATCTAAGGGATAGGATACCTATTCTTAACTATAATTACGTTTATAGCTCTATAGTCTACGTAGAGGCGAAGGCTACTACTAGGTTTATCTATAATAATTATAGGAGATACGATACGAGATACGGATTCCCTAATTATACCGTTAGCGCGGAGTTCGTCGATATACTTCTTTACTACTTCTAACTCCCGGCGTCCTATCGGATATAGTCTTTTAAATAGTATATCTGTTAGAAAGTGTAGTTATGGAATAGCTGTACATCTAACATAATAGAGAGCCAAGTGGCCACAAGGTTACATAACTCTATATAGGGTAAAATCTCTTCTTAGGAGATAGAGACACATCTCTAGATAATTAACAAAATTAACACATTAGTTCCTACTTTGAAGTACTGCCTATCGGAGACAGTAAGCTAGTTAAAGATTAAGATACTCTTGTACTCCACCTCTAAAATTCCGCGAACCTCCGACTAATATTTAACAGGTTATAAGCCCGGGTTTGCCGAAGGAAAAAGACCTTAACCTTAAAGTAGTAAAGGTTTCTCCTACCTTATAAAGCTAATATAGAAAGGATACTAGTTTCTAGTACCCTATCTTGCACTGCTAGGAGTTTTAATAGCAGGTTAGACAAGAAGAAAACATAAAAGACAGATTAGTTCCTAAGGGTTTAGAACATTTAACTATTAGGACTAAGGGATTGTCTAATAGCTATAAGGAGTAGAGGACTCTAAATCTAAAG
>NW_019716273.1:282650-291793 GCF_900074925.1 Ramularia collo-cygni | reverse complement strand
CCTAGTTCTAGCTACCTATAAGGAAGTAGTAGGAGATAAAGAATAGGGAGCAATATAGATAGAAGCAATCTAGAAGGAACTAGATTTACTTATAAGTAACTAGACCTAGGAACTAACTATTGCTCTAAAAGGATTAAACCTTATAACCTTAAAATAGGTCTTTGCTATAAAAAGATTAGCAAGTAGTGCCCTTAACAAGTTAAAAGCAAGACTTATAGTAAGGGGTTTTTTATAGAAATATAGGATTAACTTTAAGGAGACTTTTATACCGACTATTAGATATAAAACCTTAAGAACATTTATAGCTATAGTCTGCAAGGAAGACTAGGAACTCTATCTTATAAATGTTAATAGTGCTTTTACAAATAGTTACCTCTAAGAAGACATTTTTATAGCCCTACCTAAAGGAGTAGATCTTCCCCCTAGCTAAGTCCTAAAAATCCTAAGAAGCCTATATAGATTAAAGCAAGCTGCTAGAGACTAGAATTAGCTTTGTGTTTTAAAGCTTAAAGATTTGGGATTTGTTTAGTTAGAGGTTAACCTATATCTAATATTCTATTATAGAAAGAATCTTATAGTTATAACATATATTAATAATATTCTAATTACTGCCCTATTAATAAACTCTATAAACTAGTTTAAGAAGGAATTTAGAAAGATCTTTAAGATTAAGGATCTTAGAGAACTATCTAGAATCCTAGGAATAAACATTATAAGAAATAGGAAGCTTAGAACCCTAAAGCTAGATTAAAGCTATTATATTTAGGAAAGTCTTTAGAAACTAGGCATTAAGTTAAAATCCTTAAAGCTAACTCTCTTACTAATAGACAATTATAAGGGACTTATTAAGTTAAGCCTAAATAATAAGAGATGCAGTAAGGAGGAATACTAGATAACAATTAGAACATAGATGTAGCTAATAATTATAATAAGACCAGATATTGCCTTTGCAATTAGAAAGCTAAGTGCATTTTTAAGTAATCTATCTAAAGCCCACCTAAAAGCTTTAAAGAAAGTCTTAAGGTACCTAAGATTATTTCCTAACCTTAGATTAACCTTTATAAGATCTAGATCTAGATGCTTAATTAGGTACTTAGACTTAGACTTTGCAATAGACAAGTTAGACAGGATCTCTATCCTAGGAAATGTGTTTAAGTTATATAATACCCTAATTTTATAGATAAGCAAGAAGCAGAAATCTATAATAACTTCTACAATAGAAGCTAAGTTTATAGCAATAAATGTATATGCAAAACAATTATAGTTCCTTTTAGCATTACTTAGAGAAATGGGTTAAACTAAGCTTATTAGATTATCTGCTTTTTAACTAATAATTAAAGTAGGAAAGGATATAGCTAAAYAGCTTAGGCTAGTTTAACTCTTTAGGGACAACTAAGCCTACCTTACCCTTATAAAGGATGCACATATTTATAAAAGGTTAAAGCATATTAATATTGCATATAACTTTGTAAGAAGACTTTAGTAGTAAAAGAAGATCTATATAGAATACCTTCTAATAAAAGAAATAGTTGCAGATAGCCTAACTAAACCTCTTACTAGTCTAAACTTCTAGATATATATAAAGACCTTTGCGACGAGAAGCACCTTTGCGACGAGAAGCACCTTTGCGACGAGAAGCACCTTTGCGACGAGAAGCACCTTTGCGACGAGAAGCACCTTCGCGACCGAGGACTCCCGCGCCGCCGCGCCGCCGCGTACGCGATAACACCCCCGAACACCGTACCCGCCCCGAAGGCGGTAGGAGAAGACGGGATCCCGCTATACATTACTAACCTAATTAAGTCCGTAGAAGGACTTAGGAAAGACCCTACGACACTACTACAATGCAAGGAGGTAATAGCGTCGATAAGCACCCTTATTAGCACACTCGCATACACCACTACGAAATACTAGGAGACCCACCTCGAATCTTAACAAGTTCTTTAGGAAACCCTTTAGGGTATTACCTACACTACAAAGCAAACACACCTTTTTCTCTAGGAGACTAATAAAATCACTAAGCCTACCTACTCGAGTGTGGCCTTAGGACCGAAGACCTTAAGACCTTTTCCTAGCCCTAATACCCCCTAGCCGACTACTAAGCCTATAGTAATAATACACATAAAAGACCAGGAGGACATTACTAGGATAAAGGCGAAGAGCATAGTAGAGATAGTTAGGGAGATTAGAAACCCCGACGTCCTCGCCGCGAGCGTCGACAAGTACGGGAAGGTTAAGCTCTCTATAAAAGATAGCGCCGTAAAGGCAAAAGTAGAATTAAACAACGAATAGACAACGAAAATCGCACCTTTAGCTAGACTCTCGAAACCATCTTTTTAAGTGCTTATCCACGCGGTCCCCCGAGCATTCCGCGCGGGAGAGACGCGAGGAAACCTCGAGATACAAGAATAGAACAAACACATTAAAGATCTTAAGGTTACTAGAACTGCGTGGCTTAACCCGAGCTAGAGGAGACAGTACCCGGAGAAGGCGCACTCTTCCCTAATTGTGTAGATAGAGACCGCCGTAATAGCTAACGAAGCTATTAACAAAGGACTATTCTAGGACTACGAGGAAAAGACTGTCGAGATTACCTAGGCGAGCTTTAGGATCTTATAGTGCTTTAAGTACTAGGAGTACGACTACATAACCGGCTCCTACTCCGGGTACGACCGATGCGGCCACTACGCGGGGAATTACCGATCCGACGAATGCCGTAATAGGGAGAAAAAGAAGTGCGTAAACTATAAGGGAAACTACTCCTCTATAGACTCTATCTGCCCTAACCGCATTCGGGCAAAGGAGAGGGCGAACCGGTTTAAAGCGAACTTCCCGGCGAACTACCTTACGGCACCTACCGAAAGGAACGAAACTAACTTATAGGGATTTATATTCGTCTCTCGCACACCGAGCAAGAGGAAATCCCTAGAAGAAGTAGATCTACCGAGGAAGGCGAGGATAGGTAGGCCGAAATATGTCGTAATAGCCGTAAGGGCTCTAGGCTAACTAAGGCTCTTTTTACCGTCCCCCCTCTCCGCCTATAGCACATCCGAGTCGGAAATAGCAGACGAGGACACCGCGTCCGTTACGTCGAGCCAGACATTATTAACATCGAGCTAGGCCCCAACCGAGCGATAGGACGAGATACTAAAAGGGACTAACGTATTAGGAATAGATACGTCCGATAATTAAACACACACACCTAACGATTATATAGTACAACACAAACAGGAGCAAAGACAAGGTTTAGAGGGACTTCCTCTAGAACCTCGACCTAAAAGTCCACTACGTTATAGCGATTTAGGAGCTATAGATCAACTATTACTCCTCCCGTAAGACCTCCTACACGCACCTAGGATACACCGCGATAGTACTACAAACGGAGAACCCCCGGGTAGCCCTATATATTAGCAGAACTATTAAAGACAGCAGCTATAGGGTCTATAACGACGGGTGGGCCGCTATAGGCGACGTATAGACGATATCGCTTACCCTCCTAGGGGAGGAAGAGAAGACGCTCTAGATACATAACTAGTACAACCTACTACCGCAGTCCTATAGCTCCCGCGAGGAGGGCANATTCCGCGCGGGAGAGACGCGAGGAAACCTCGAGATACAAGAATAGAACAAACACATTAAAGATCTTAAGGTTACTAGAACTGCGTGGCTTAACCCGAGCTAGAGGAGACAGTACCCGGAGAAGGCGCACTCTTCCCTAATTGTGTAGATAGAGACCGCCGTAATAGCTAACGAAGCTATTAACAAAGGACTATTCTAGGACTACGAGGAAAAGACTGTCGAGATTACCTAGGCGAGCTTTAGGATCTTATAGTGCTTTAAGTACTAGGAGTACGACTACATAACCGGCTCCTACTCCGGGTACGACCGATGCGGCCACTACGCGGGGAATTACCGATCCGACGAATGCCGTAATAGGGAGAAAAAGAAGTGCGTAAACTATAAGGGAAACTACTCCTCTATAGACTCTATCTGCCCTAACCGCATTCGGGCAAAGGAGAGGGCGAACCGGTTTAAAGCGAACTTCCCGGCGAACTACCTTACGGCACCTACCGAAAGGAACGAAACTAACTTATAGGGATTTATATTCGTCTCTCGCACACCGAGCAAGAGGAAATCCCTAGAAGAAGTAGATCTACCGAGGAAGGCGAGGATAGGTAGGCCGAAATATGTCGTAATAGCCGTAAGGGCTCTAGGCTAACTAAGGCTCTTTTTACCGTCCCCCCTCTCCGCCTATAGCACATCCGAGTCGGAAATAGCAGACGAGGACACCGCGTCCGTTACGTCGAGCCAGACATTATTAACATCGAGCTAGGCCCCAACCGAGCGATAGGACGAGATACTAAAAGGGACTAACGTATTAGGAATAGATACGTCCGATAATTAAACACACACACCTAACGATTATATAGTACAACACAAACAGGAGCAAAGACAAGGTTTAGAGGGACTTCCTCTAGAACCTCGACCTAAAAGTCCACTACGTTATAGCGATTTAGGAGCTATAGATCAACTATTACTCCTCCCGTAAGACCTCCTACACGCACCTAGGATACACCGCGATAGTACTACAAACGGAGAACCCCCGGGTAGCCCTATATATTAGCAGAACTATTAAAGACAGCAGCTATAGGGTCTATAACGACGGGTGGGCCGCTATAGGCGACGTATAGACGATATCGCTTACCCTCCTAGGGGAGGAAGAGAAGACGCTCTAGATACATAACTAGTACAACCTACTACCGCAGTCCTATAGCTCCCGCGAGGAGGGCACACTTAGGTAGCTCGAAACGGCCCTAGCCCGGGAAGGACACTAAGTTATAGTCGGGGACTTTAACCTCCACTACCCTAGGTAGGGTTCGGACTTCCGGCCGGCCTACTACTACCTAGCGGGACACCTTATTAACTAGACGGAAGGAGTAGGATTTACCCTAGCGACGCTAAAGGGAATAACAACCTAGGAGAGCTAAAGAAGCAGCACAACTATAGACCTCACGTTTCTTATAAGAAGCCTCGAGGGGAGGCTTATATTATACTACACTATAGAGGACCTCTACACGGGATTAGACCACCTGCCGGTAGCTACTATAATCGACCTACGTACCGAGGCCGTAGCCGAGCGACCTCTACGTAGACTCTAGAAAAACACGAAATAGGACGAGCTCGACGAAGACCTAGACTCCCTCCTTAAACACCTCCCTCCCCTCTCCTATCTAACGAAGGACCAGGTTCGGGAGAGGGTAGAGCTAATTACAAGTGCTATATAGGAAGCAGCGGACAAGCACACCCCTATCGCCAAACCGTCCTAATAGGCGAAACCGTACTAGACAACTACGTAYACGGATAAAGTTAAGATCGCGAGGAGAGCCCGCCGGGAATAGACCGGGAACAAGTTATAGAGGACATAGGATGCTCTCTAGGTAGCCCTCCGGGATAAGAAGAATTAGATTAAGAGAGATAAAGAAATAAGGTAGAGAACGTTTATTACCGAAGTAACAGCGACCCCGTAAGGCATATAGAAGATAGCGAAATAGGTAAGGAAGCCCGACGACTAGAAGGAAACAGTTATACTAGACATTACGGACTCGAGCGGACTTACCTACACGGACCCAGAGGCTAAGGCCACGGCTATAGCAAGGCACTTCTTCCCGCCGCCGGTAAGGGCGGACCTAGCGGACATCCTAAATACTACGTACCCCGAGCTACTCCCCGTCGAGTAGCTAGTAACTAAGACAGACGTTAGCCTAGCCCTTCGGACTATCCCACTAGATAAGGCACCGGGACCGGATAGGATCCCAAACCGCCTACTAAAGCAATACAAGTCCCTACACGCTCCGCTAGCACACCTCTTTACGGCCTACCTAAGGATCGGATACTATCCGCCATACTATAAAGAATCTATTACGGTGGTCCTAAGGAAGCCTTAGAAACCGATATACACCGTACTAAAGGCGTACAGACTAATAGCCCTCCTTAACACTATAGGCAAGCTTCTAGAGAAGATCGTAGCGAGCCGAATGTTAGCACTACTAGAAGAAAAGGGCCTCCTCCCGGAAGGCCAAATAGGAGGACGGCTAAGACGATCTACCCTAACCGCGATAGAACTACTAATAGAAAAGATCCGAGCCGTGTAGAAGGGAGGCAAAGGCAAGGTCGCGTCCCTCCTATATCTCGACATCTCGGGAGCGTTCGACTACGTATCGTACGAAAGACTTATCCACATTATAAGGAAGATAAGACTCCCGGAATAGATAACTAGCTTTATAGGGTCATTCCTTACCGAAAGGACCACTACACTAAAATTAGGATCCTTTACTAGCGCGAGGAGGGACACCGAAACCGGCATCCTATAAGGATCGACCCTCTCTCTAGCGCTTTTCCTAGTATTCGTATCGGAGCTCCTACCCCTACTAGACTCCTAGAACTCTATAGCTAGCGGGTTTGTAGACGACACTAACATCCTAACATAGTTAACGATAACGGAAGGCAACTATAGAAGGCTCGAGGAACTCCACACGAGATACGAACGATAGGTAGAGAAGCACGGCGTAAGGTTCGCCCCGGAGAAGTACTAACTTATCCACTTTACGAGGAGCCGCACGAAACACAACATANAGAACTACTAATAGAAAAGATCCGAGCCGTGTAGAAGGGAGGCAAAGGCAAGGTCGCGTCCCTCCTATATCTCGACATCTCGGGAGCGTTCGACTACGTATCGTACGAAAGACTTATCCACATTATAAGGAAGATAAGACTCCCGGAATAGATAACTAGCTTTATAGGGTCATTCCTTACCGAAAGGACCACTACACTAAAATTAGGATCCTTTACTAGCGCGAGGAGGGACACCGAAACCGGCATCCTATAAGGATCGACCCTCTCTCTAGCGCTTTTCCTAGTATTCGTATCGGAGCTCCTACCCCTACTAGACTCCTAGAACTCTATAGCTAGCGGGTTTGTAGACGACACTAACATCCTAACATAGTTAACGATAACGGAAGGCAACTATAGAAGGCTCGAGGAACTCCACACGAGATACGAACGATAGGTAGAGAAGCACGGCGTAAGGTTCGCCCCGGAGAAGTACTAACTTATCCACTTTACGAGGAGCCGCACGAAACACAACATAGGAGCCACTATTACGGTTTAAGGCCACACATTATAGCCGGAGACATGCGTTAGGATACTAGGCCTATAGGTAACACCTAAACTCTCGTAGGGACAACACATTAGGAAAGCTAACTAGAGGGCACTATCGAATATGGAATCCCTAAACAGGCTTATAACGTCTATATAGGGCGCTATATTCGTATAGGCCAAGCAACTCTATACGGTAATCGTACGCCTAGTAATAACGTACGGCAGCCCGATCTAGGCCTACGACAACAACAAAGGACGAGTTCTACAAGTGCTCCTTACGGAACTAGAAAGAACCTAGGTAAAGGCGCTCCGTAAGGTCACCGGAGTATATAAGTCGGTACCCCTCCGCACCCTCGAACACGAAACGAACGTGCTCCCTATCGATATATACCTCCGGCAACTTAGGATATAACACTCCGCGCTTACGGCTAACCAACTATGTTAAAAGTACATTATAAGAGCTATATACAACCGCCAGCCCGGCAACAACAGACTTAAGACACAGAGGTAAGAGGACATAGCGACGTAGAACAGAGAGATGCCCACACTAATCGACATAGGAACATACGTAGTACTACGGGCCCCGACGAAAGGGGAAATCCAAGAAAAGCGAAGGATAATTAGGGATCTTAAGGAGAGGTCCCTAGAACAATAGAAGGACCGCTAGAACCGTTACTAGGGGAGGGACCGCCGGTACTTCATAGCGGCCTAAACGAGGAACTAGAACGCAGCTATAAGAAAGGACAACACAATAACGCCGGACCGGAGCGGGGGAGGCCACAAACCTCCGCACACTATCTACGAAGGGCTAACAAGGGCCCAATTAAGTATAATAACACAGTTAAGGACCGAATACATCGGCCTCCGGGAATACCTCCGGAGGCGGAGAGTCCTAAAGGTAGAAAGCAAGGCATGCTAATACGGATACCCCTACTAAAATGTTAAGCACATACTCCTATACTACTTAGAGTAGGCGAGGGGACGCGGAGACTAGCTACGAAGGACGAGAAGCAAAGACATCTAAGTCATCCTAAACGACCCCGAAGACGTATAGAGGATCGCGAAATAGATTATTAGGGAAGGATTTCTCGAGCAGTTCAAGCTAAGCCCCGCGGTAGAACAACTAGTCTAAGAGCGGAAGGAAGCGTAGGACCGCAGAGACATAGAGCGGAGCGGGTAGGCAGGGCAGGAATAGAAGCAAGGAGCATAAGAGAACGGCGCACTTAACCGAGGAGAGCTCGCAGCACATACGAGGCAAACACCTAAGGGATGGGGGAGTTTTTTAACCCGCGTAAGAAGAAAGGGTTTTCTCCTATAGAGACACTACGTAGTAAAGTCTGCATAGGCCTCGCCCGCACTAGACTATAATAGAACTTATTATTATTAGATATATATAAATCATCTTAGTATATAATAAGCATTCTAAAATTTAGCAAAAGCATATAATCGAATATATCCGAACAGACATATTCGATTATATAATACTAAGTTAAGGAATTGCACTAAGATAGTAGCTAAGATAGAATTATACTACTAGGCTATAGAACTACCTTTCTACACTTAATAGAATCTTAAAAGATCTAGGGAAATGTATATAGTCCATTCTATCCTAAGTAGGAGTGTTAGAAAGTGCAGTTATAGAATAGCTGTACATCTAACATAATAGAGAGCTAAGTGGCTATAAGGTTACGTAACTCTATATAGGGTAAAATCTCTTCTTAGGAGATGGAGACATATCTCTAGATAATTAACAAAATTAACACATTAGTTCCTACTTTTAAGTACTGCCTGTCGGAGATAGTAAGCTAGTTAAAGATTAAGATACTCTTGTACTCCACCTCTAAAATTCCGCGAACCTCCGACTAATATTTAACAAATCCTATATTTCTATAAAAAACCCCTTACTATAAGTCTTGCTTTTAACTTATTAAGGGCACTACTTGCTAATCTTTTTATAGTAAAGACCTATTTTAAGGTTATAAGGT
>NW_019716273.1:278523-280585 GCF_900074925.1 Ramularia collo-cygni | reverse complement strand
TTATCTAGTATTCCTCCTTACTGCATCTCTTATTATTTAGGCCTAACTTAATAAGTCCCTTATAATTATCTATTAGTAAGAGAGTTAGCTTTAAGGATTTTAACTTAATGCCTAGTTTCTAAAGACTTTCCTAAATATAATAGCTTTAATCTAGTTTTAAGGTTCTAAGCTTCCTGTTTCTTATAATGTTTATTCCTAGGATTCTAGATAGTTCTCTAAGATCCTTAATCTTAAAGATCTTTCTAAATTCCTTCTTAAACTAGTTTATAGAGTTTATTAATAGGGCAGCAATTAGRATATTATTAACATATATTATAACTATAAGATTCTTTCTATAATAGAACATTAGATATAGGTTAACCTCTAAYTAAAYAAATCCTAAATCTTTAAGCTTTAAAACACAAAGCTAATTCTAGTCTCTAGYAGCTTGCTTTAATCTATATAGGCTTCTTARGATTTTTAGGACTTAGCTAGGGGGAAGATCTACTCCTTTAGGTAGGGCTATAAAAATGTCTTCTTAGAGGTAACTGTTTATAAAAGCACTATTAACATCTATAAGATAGAGTTCCTAGTCTTCCTTGTAGACTATAGCTATAAATGTTCTTAAGGTTTTATGTCTAATAGTTAGTGCAAAAGTCTCCTTAAAGTTAATCCTATATTTCTGTAAAAAACCCCTTACTATAAGTCTTGCTTTTAACTTATTAAGGGCACTACTTGCTAATCTTTTTATAGTAAAGACCTATTTTAAGGTTATAAGGTTTAATCCTTTTAGAGYAATAGTTAGTTCCTAGGTCTAGTTGCTTATAAGTGAATCTAGTTCCTTCTAGATTRCTTCTATCTATATTGCTCCCTATTCTTTATCTCCTACTRCTTCCTTATAGGTAGCTAGAACTAGGATATTCTGCTAGTATGYAGTTTAGGTAGCTATTATAGAGAAAGYAAGTTTATAGAAGATATCTTRCATTTCTAGGTCCTAGCCTAGTTTAGAGATTATAGCTAATAGGGCCTATATAATCTCTATTRCTTCTCTATTAGGATTCTAATCCTTTAGCCTCTYTTAGCTTATCTCCTAAARGACTYTYRGTCCTTTGGATTTRGWTTTAAATCCTTCTAYATTACTTATAGCTTTTCTCTTTCTTTRCTCTACCTAAGGTAGAGAATTAACTTAGTCCTTAATTTTCTGGAATTCCCCTAYATTTGCTAGGGGAGGAGGAATCTAAATAAATGCTATAGGGGCTRACTTTTTAGTTATAGGTTCCTAGATTAGAATAGGTTTAGGTCTTAGTATATTAGCTRGCCTTCTAAGTRGTTTTCTCTRTAGTRYATTTAAGGAAAGATRCTTAGATTRAAACTTTAAATCYAAATYACCCCCCCTCTTTTCCTTAAAGAATACYACRTTTAAGTGCTGTTTTATAGCTCTTATATCTRGATCCTAGAAAAGCTAGGATTTTAATRWTCCTTTAAYATATCCTATAAATACTRYATCCTTTCCTCTGTTTATAAGTTTATTACTCCTTRCCTATCTAGGTTAGGATTTTAGGTCTATATAYATAATAGCTTAGYACYCCTAAACTCTTAGATAATATATAGTTAGCTTAATTCCTATAAATGCTTCTTTAGGTAATAGCTTAAAGCCTTTAACTTTAGGACTATTTAGTAGCCTATTCCTTATTTTAAACTAGGCTACTAGGGCTTTAGGCTAAAACTTAATTAGCATTCCTAATTCTTTAATTATTACTCTTACTATATCTTCTAATATTTAGATAGATCTTTCTACAACTCTATTCTAAATAGAATTATATGCATCTATTATATTAAAGTGGATTCCTAAATCCTTCTCCTACTATTTTAGTAGACTAGTAAGTTTAGGTGTATTATCTAATCTTGTTGTTAAATATTAGTCGGAGGTTCGCGGAATTTTGGAGGTGGAGTACAAGAGTAACTTGATCTTTAACTAGCTTACTGTCTCCGACAGGCAGTACTTAAAAGTAGGAACTAATGTGTTAATTAAGTTGATTATCTAGAGATGTGTCTCTATCTCCTAAGAAGAGATTTTACCCTA
>NW_019716273.1:201967-275835 GCF_900074925.1 Ramularia collo-cygni | reverse complement strand
GCTTTAGTAGTAAAGTAAAGGGTGTGTATGTGTTTTAAGGCTTTGGATTTAGAGTCCTCTACTCCTTATAGCTATTAGATAATCCCTTAGTCCTAATAGTTAAATGTTCTAAACCCTTAGGAACTAATCTGTCTTCTGTGTTTTCTTCTTGTCTAACCTGCTATTAAAACTCCTAGTAGTGCAAGATAGGGTACTAGAAACTAGTGTCCTTTCTATATTAGCTTTATAAGGTAGGAGAAACCTTTACTACTTTAAGGTTAAGGTCTTTTTCCTTCGGCAAACCCGGGCTTATAACCTATTAAATATTAGTCGGAGGTTCGCAGAATTTTAGGGGTGGAGTATAAGAGTATCTTGTTCTTTAACTAGCTTACTATCTCCGATAGGTAGTACTTAAAAGTAGGAACTAATGTGTTAATTTTATTAATTATCTAGAGATATGTCTCTATCTCCTAAGAAGAGATTTTACCCTATATAGAGTTATATAACCTTATAGCTACTTAGCTCTCTGTTATGTTAGATGTACAGCTATTCTATAACTGCACTTTCTAACACTTTCTATACTAAGGAAGTCTCGTCTACGGATATTAGTAAGATAGGTCGCATTTAGTTTGTTACGAAGTAACTCTATTATTTCTTTATTATTATCGCGTAATAAAGAAGCGAGGTAAGGTCGAAAGCTATTAAAGCGGTTCTAGAAAGCGTTAAAGCCTTCTATCGCGCCTTATTTTAGGCTACGGAACTCGTTCTTCCTCTACTAAGCAAGGTAAAGATTAGTCTAAGAGTTCTTTATGCTAGATAGGACGTCTTTAACATTTTTAAATAATTCGAAGTTAGGTATAAGTAGGGAGTATACGGTGCCCGTCGTATTCTAGAAAGTAAGTACGAGGCGGTCGCCCTCGTCTTTACCGCGGAGGAAGATACGTTACTTATATAGCTACTTCTCGAAGGGGAGTTATCCCTTCTCGTTATCTCCTAAGAAAGGTTTAGGCGCTCGGAAGGGATTCTTCTTATAGTATGCCGATTAGAATCGAGACCGGCGCTCCTTATATTTCCTACCCTTCGTTAAGTAATTACGGCTACGACGTAGCTTATTATCGTTATTAGACTTAGAATACGATATACGCCTAAGGGCTGTTCTTAGTACGCGCGTCTTCTCTATCTATTTATAGGCCGGGGTAGCTCCTATAGAGGAAGTACGTATACCTTCTACTATACGTCGTATAAATAGCGTAATCTTACGTCCGTTTAGATCGTTAAGGGGAACTCGGCTAGCTCGAGGCCGCTCTACGTAATATTCGTCTTCTAAATTAGATCCTAGAAGTTCCGTAAATTCTATTATAGCGGTAGAGGCGCGCGGAGCCGGAGTAAGATTATTACTACGGTAAAGCGAGGGTTAACCTAGTTCCTCTATAATACTATTAATGTCGTCGGGCGTTCTATAGAGAATCTCGTCTAGGTAAAGGCTAATCCCTTATATATTACGGAATATCTCGTTAACTACCCTCTTCTATCTAGCTACGATATAGGTATCGATAGCTAGGCTAAACTATACCGTTAACCCTTTTAGCTTGTCTTTAGTTAAGGCAAGTTCTATCTAGAGTATAGTATCGTTACGTACTTCGTCGCGCTTATTCTTATAACGAGTTATTCGACTAGCTACTTAACGTAGGAGCTTCTCCGTGTCTTATAGTTTCTCGTTAATAGCTTATACCGCCGCCGTAGCGTTATTACTACCGTTCGTCTCTTAAACGTCTAGTATATTATTAAGTTCGCCCCGAAGTTATTAAAGGTCGATCTCTAGTTACTTAACTTATACGAAACGTTTATTACGCTATAAACGGATAGTTTGCTAAGAGGCGCTAACCTTGTCGTAAAGTAGCTTCGCGTTATCTAATATATCTAGCTATTTTTTAAGGTATGCCGTAACCCGCTTCGCTAGGTCTTTCGTATTTATAATACCGACGAAGTATGTTATATTATACGCGTTCTTTAGCTGTCCTATATCTTCGCCTACCGTTACCGTATAGTACGGAATTACGTACGTTAGGTCGAGGGTATCTCCTTATCGGCTAAGCATACCTTAATCTTAATGTATTCGTAGGCGGTCGCTACGGCTACGTTTCGGTACCGTAGGTAACCTTAGCTTCGGTATATTATAGATGTCTTCTACTAAGTCCTCCTCGGTCTCGTCTTAATCTCGTTAAGAAGTATAAGGAAGGTTCTATAACCTACCTTAGGTCTATATTCGATTATCGTCGTTACGCTTCTCGCGCGCGGCCGAGTTAATAAAGGTACCTAGTATAGTACCCGACTTACCGTCGTTACGCGGCGGGAATACTATTTATCCGTTTTCGAAGTTAAAGTTAGGAAGGCCGTCCGGGCCGTCCGGTCTAAGGTATACGAAAGTATCGTCTAGTAGTTCGTCCGAACTCGAGTCGCGAGTAGATATATTATTATACGCGAAAATTTACGTCTACGTACCGCGCGGACGTTAGTCCGTTTAGTAAGTAGGATCGAGTATTAGTTATAATACGGGCGACTATAAGAGGTACGTAGATAAGTACTATTAATTCGAGAACTAATACTAAGGAAGGTAAGAGAAGGCTAAAGGTTAAATAGTAGGTAAGCTAAAGTTTACTAAGCCGCGCTAAGCCTATTTAGGGATACGGAGAAGTACGGGGAACTAGGGAAACTAGGGAATCGTAACGGGCCGTCCCGTAATACGGAGCGGGCGGATATCTAGTAAAAGATTACCTATACGCTTCGGCTATCCGCCTCGCGACGTAGATTAATACGATAGCCGTTAGGCTAATATTAGAGTCCGACTATAAAGGGTCGGACTAAGAAGGAAACGAGTCGGGAAAAGAGTAACTCTTATTTAGAGTTAGGAACTAGGAGTAAAGAAAGTAATAGTAGTAGAATAGAGCGAAGCGAAGAAGATAATAGACGGTCGCCTAGTATATAGTAATATAGTCCTTAAGAAAACCTTCGGAAGCTTCGCTCTTATCGATAAAGGCTACTAGTACTATACTATAATTTACGGAGACCTTATAGAAGGACTCGGACTCCCCTTTATAAGTCGCGAGAAACGTAAGGTAAAAGGGGCTACTTTAAGTATAAAGAAAGCCGAGATAAAAGGAGTAGTCGCCCTCCGAATAGAAATCGACGGATATAGCTAAGTTATATATACGTATATCGTACTAGACTTAGACTTCCCGCTAGTTTTAGAAAATCTCTAGAAGGCGTAGAATAAGGTTAGAACCGCGCTAAATAAGGGCCGGTTCTATTATAGAATCCTATAGAAGTAGGTAAAGAAAGGAAGGAACTACCTAAAGGTCGATAATATTACTACGTTAGCCGCTACTTATTTAGCGGATATCGAGAAGGCTCTAAAGACTAAGAACCTTCGAACTCTCGAAGAATTAAAGAAGAATATACCTCCGGAGCTTTATAATATACTCCCGTTATTCTTCGAGTAGGAAGCGGATAAGTTAGCTCTATATAAAGAGGAGTATAATTACCGAATCGAACTCCGAAGAGAACTAGACGGGTTCCTACTAGAACTACTCTAGGGCCTACTATATAGTATATCGAAGGACGAACTTCTTATATTACGGAAGACCTTAGATAACTTAATACGGAAAGGATATATACGTCCTTCTACTTTATTAGTAGTAGCCCCTATACTTTTTATATAGAAGCCCGGAGGGGGATTAAGGTTCTACTATAACTACCGCGTACTTAATAAGTTAATAAAGCCGGATTAGTACCCCCTACCGTTAATCCTAGAGACCTTATAAAACTTATCGAATACTAAGTAGATTATAAAGGTAGACGTCGTAGCTATATTCTATTATATCCGTATAGCTAGTAGTTACGAAGAGAAAACCGCGTTCCGTACGCGGTTCGGTTCGTTCGAATAGTTAGTATATCCGTTCGGTTTATTAGAGGCTCCGGCATCTTTCTAACGGTATATTAACGGGCTACTATAAAAGTTCCTTAACGATTTCTACTCTATATATATAGACGATATAATTATCTACTCTAGCCGAATAAAAGAGGACTACTTCTAGAAGGTTTATTAAGTACTTTAGGCACTTTAGGATAGAGGCCTATACCTAGACCCTAGGAAGTACGAGTTCGTAACTAAGAAGGTAAAGTACCTCGGGTTTATTATCTATACCGATAGAAAAGGAGTAGAACCCGATCTAAAAAAGCTAGAAGTAGTAAGAAACTAAGTAAGACCTAAAACTTAAAAGGAGACCTGTAGATTCCTCGGGTTCGTAAATTACTACCGTATATTTATCGCTTATTATTTAGAGCTAGCTACTCCGTTAACGGCGCTTATCGGGAAGAGAACGCCGTTCTCCTAGAGAAAAGCGAAGAAGAAGGCGTTCGAAAAACTTAAGGTAGCGTACTATTAGGCTCCGGTACTTTCCTACTAGGATCTAATACGAGAGACCTTCCTTAAAGCTAATTATAGCGGGTTTATAATAGGAGGCGCCCTCCTATAAATTTAAGACGGAGTCCTATACCCTATAGGCTTTTTCTTATAAAAACTAAATAAAGTAGAGATTAACTACGATATCTACGATAAAGGGATATTAGTAATTATCTCCTACTTAAAATTCTAGACTTCCGAGCTTAAAGTATATAAGTCCGTTACGATTTAAACGGATTATAAGAACCTCGAGTACTTTATAGTAAAATAGTAGTTATCGGAACGCTAAATTAGATAGGTAGAATTTATAGCGTAATTCTAGTTTACCCTAGTATACCGGCCGGGAGCCGAAGTAATTATACTAGACGCCCTATCGAGAAGAGAATAAGATACTCTTAAGTAAGACGATAAACGTTCGAGGTTCCGCCGATTCTTAAACCCGGATTCTATAAAGGATTAGCCTAAACCCGTAGGAGAAGCTACGGACGTAGTTATAGCTACGACTAGCTCCCTCTAAGATACGGCTAGATAAGAACTCGTTCCTATTAGGGAATAGCCGACCTTCGGAGAAATACTATCGGAAACTAACGGACCGTTTTAGAAACGCGAACTAAACGTACTATAGAAGAAAGCGGAAAAGGGCGACTACGTCTACTAAGCCGTACGCCGCGTAGTTTAAGACGGAGACCGAACGCTACCTAGCGATATTAAGTTAAAAGTATAAGCTAGCGACTATTCCCTCGATAAAGAAGGGAGGCTCTAATACTAAGGTAAACTATAGGTACCCGAAGTACTAATCTCGTCGGAATCCGAATATAAAGTAGCGAACTACGATACGCTATAAGGAGATACGCTCTAGACGAAGCTAATCGAGTCCGTCTACGATTCGCCGGTATACGGCTACCCTAGGCGGAACTCTATAGTATTATTAGTAGAAAGGTAGTTTTACTAGCCTCTATAGTCGAAATACGTAAGGTAATTCCTACGTAATTACGATTACTACGGAAGGAATAAGATATAGTAAGAGTATAAGTACGGACTCCTAAAGCCTTTACCGACCCTTAAAAGGTTCTTCTAGGAGATCTCTATAGACTTTATAATAGATCTACTAGACTTATAGGGTAACCGCTACCTATAGGTAATTAAGGACCGCTTAAGTAAGTTCGTCGTATTATAAGCGATATCTAGTATAAAAGCGGAGGACTACGTATAGAACTTTATAAAGTATTAGGTACGCTACTACGGCCTACTACGTACGATTACTAGCGATCGAGGAACGAATTAGACTAGTGCCTTTTAGAGGACATTATACCGCCTTACTAGCGTAATCTAGCGATTAAGCTTCGCTTACTATCCTTAAACGGACGGAGGCCCGGAAASGATAAACTAGGAAATATAAGCCTACCTTCGGAACTATATTAATAGGGAGTAATCCGACTAGAATTAATAGCTCCCCGTAGTATAATTAGCGCTAAACGGGAGATATTAAGTAGAACTCGAGATAAGCCCCTTCTTCGCTACTTATAGCTATAAGGCGCTACCGCCCGTAGTACTAGAGCTAGAGAACGACGATTCTCCGAAGCTAGCCGCCGTAGAACGAGCGGCTTAATTCGTAGAAAAGATTAAGGAAATTACTACCTTATCTTAAACTAGTATAGCGGATTCTATATAGAAATAAGAGGAAGCCGTAAATAAGTTACGTAAACTAGTACTAGTTTATAAAGTCGGCGATAAAGTCTAGCTCGACTTAAGGAACTATAATACCGACTAGCCGAAGAGAAGTCTAGTAAAGAGATACGTAAAATATACTATCTCCGAAGTATTATTACCGGTATCCTTTAAGTTAACGGGGCTCCCTAAGAATATCTAACCTATATTTTACCCGGATAAGCTAAGGCTAATAAGTAGTAACCCTCTACTCGGGTAAGAGTCCGATAATAAGTAGCCGGACCTAGTACTATTTAAGACTTATAATAAGTAGGAGGTAGAGCAAATTCTCTATATAAGGAATAAACCTCGAAATAGAGGAAAGAGGAGGGAAGTACTAGTAAAATAGGCCGGATACTACGAGCTTACGTAAGAACCCTTAGAAAACTTATCGAATACCGTAGCTCTAGACCTTTTTAAGACTTAATACGGCGATATAGCGGAGAATAACGGTCCTAAGGAAAAATAGGGAAAAGCGACGACTAAACGCTAGACTTAGGAAGGAATATTACGAGGATAAAGTGTCGAGTATAGGATTACTAGAGTTTAGAGCGATTTAGAGGACTCTAGCTATTATTTAACGGCCTCTAAGGGACGGGTTACGAATATAGGCGTTATACGATTACTTTTAGGACTTTTTATTAGAGATTATAGAACTTATAGGAGACTAACGAAAAAGAGACGGGAACTAACGTTTTATAATAGTAACATTTTATTTCTTAGATATACTAGAAGAGACTTACGGACTTTAGGGTTATTCCTACGGAGCCTAACCGAAATACTACTTACTTAAGCTAAGAACGGCGCTTTCCTAGCTATAAGGTAGGAACTAGACTACTAGGACTATTACGGTTAGCGATAGAAAAGTAGCGGAGAACGGGGTAAACTTACGTAAGAGAGGCCTATATAGCCTTAGTATTAATAGTAATATTTAAAGTATTATATATATAACTAAAATTCGGTTAGCGACGAAAAAGAGCCGGAGAGTAGAGAACTTATAGAGGGAGTAGTATCTAAAGCTTTAGAATCTCTAAAGGCTTAATAACCTTAATAGCGGTCTTAAGGTCCTTAAAGGTAATCTCGCTAAAACGCGCGTAAGCCGATAGAAAACGATCGGGAAGCGGGCTATATCTTATACTTCCTCCTTATCCTTAGCTCTAGTCTAGGTAGCGTATATAGTATAGTAGAGAGATAGGCTAAATCCTATAGTTAGCGAGGTAAAACGGTCGGAACCTAGGGTATATATATAGAGCCTTATAAAGTTAACGCCGGTTAGAGTATAACTTATAGGCTCGAGTATAGGAAGACTAAGATATTAGCGGAGAGCGTAGAAAAAGTATCGGAGTCCGGAAACTTACCTTCTAAGTAATATAATTAACTCTAGAGTTAGCGTAGCTAATATAGTAGATATAGTTTAGCTTAAATATCTAAAGAAACCGGTTAAAAACTATTAAAGAGCGGGGGAAAGGAGGGGTACCTCCTAAGAGGAAGGGAAGGAGGGAAAGAGTAATAATACGTATATTAGTAAAGATATAGCTAATAAAAGAAAGAGGGGAGGGGGGGGAATCCGCTATATATACGTAGTAGAGCGGTATAGTAAATAGCGAAGTAAGGCGGAGTAAGGTAGCGGTAAATAACTCTAATCGTAGGTTAGCGGCGCTTTTTAGCTAGAGTCTAATAGTTCCGGTACGAAGAGATAAAGTAAAGTAAGGGCGGAACGTAGAACGGACGGGAAGCGTATATATACGTATACGGCTACCTAATTATAAAGCGGAGAGCGGTAGTAAAGTAAGCGGCCGGAGCTCGATTTTTTTTTCCTACGCTCCGTATTAAATAGGAAGGGGAGAAGAGAGGAGGGGGGTAATATAATAGGCGAAGCCCTAAGGCTAAAGTATAGGCGTAGCCTATATAGAACGCTTAGTATCTACGTACTTTACGTCGGAATCTACGGAGGATAGTTCTCTTCCCTATCGAACTTATTTAATTAAAACCTTACTTAAGCTCCTATATATACGTTACTCGCCCGTAATAATACGTATCTTTCGGCTATCTTACGGTAAGATGCGTATCTTTTAATAAGTCACTCGCTAAGAGGTATTCAGAAAACGCGCTAATTGACATAGGCATCTTACGTAAAGATGGCGCATCTTACGGTAAGATGAGGCGAAGTATTCAAGGCCTCAAGTCCGCAGGTGCGGCGCTGATCCGCTCGAGCTCCGGGATAGGTAAGCATTGACTTCCCAAGGTTCCGGTAGCGCTGGGCCAAAAAAAGTGCGCAGTTGCGCGATCGCATTTCGAAGAGGCTAGCGAGGATAAATGTCTCCGACAAGATCGCGGGGCCGATTTAGTTGGGCCGACATACAGCTGGAGCGGACGTGGGGATGAACAGATGGCCGTCAACAGGGAGAGCTTTCGAACGGGAATGCCCGCTTCCTCCCCAATTGAAACATGGGCCGATTTCTACTCCGTCGAATAAGGTCAGAGCACACTTCATAGCTCCACAAGACGTTCAACCTGGATCCCGATCACAGTAGCGTATAAGTATGGTAAGGTAGCGTAGCGTAGCGTTTGCTCTCTGCATTGGAAGGCAGAGAGACCATGATGGATGGATGCTCTTCGAGCATGTCTCGGGGAGGTGGCGCTCATCCCCAAGTTGTGGTGAATGGTGATCACATGGAAAAGCTTCTTCCCATGCTCCATGTACATGCGCATCGTCACATGAACCCGGCAACAGACTCCGACGACGAAAGCGCCGCGTACCACAAGGTCGCACATGGGGGCTGTCAAAGGCACACCACGTCGGGTCGAGGTGGGGATGCCCGTTGCCGTGTTACAAGGAGATGTGCCGCCGAAGGTGATGCTCTTGACATTTCTGGGCGAGTGCATGTCAGTCAGCATCGGCCTTGGACTGTAGGTAGAATTTGATCTGAATGGCCTTTGAGGCGGATAGGTTCAAAATATCTCGGATGCAGACCACATTTGCATCGAGCAAAGCAAAACAAATCGGGGTATCTCGAGAATGCGACAATGTGAACTCCCCTTTCCCTCTAAGCAGTAAGTCCTTGTTGGAACCCGCCATCATGCGCCGCAAGTCTGTTCGTCACGATTTGAAGAATGTCTGCATCGTACTGCGTTGGCATGCGTCTCGGCCTAGAAAGACATTAGCAGCTGCTAAGGCGGTGAATCCTGCGACTTTCGACTTACGGGCTGCGGAGGAATCGGTTGTGATCACACTCGCTACATCTATCGCCTTCAACTAATAATGTACCGCAATGCTCACAAGTATATCGCACTCGTTGACGTGGTTTCCGATAGACCCGCTGTACAGCTCTCATCACGGGATTCTCCCCGTTGGAAATCATGCAAAGTCGATTCGTAACTTGAGAGCATGTGTGCGCTTTCGACTGTCGCGGATGCAGCATGAATCGATTACTACGATCATCACGCTCAAAAATAGGGATGGCCGCGTTTGGTCGTGTGTACAGTGGAGAGTGGAGCGTAGACTCTCCAATTTCGCCGTTACCATCGATGCTAGGGACCCGCTCGACTAATGGCGAAGGTAAGGCCGATCGAACCGGAGAATTGTTCGCTGATCGCTCAATGGACTCGTCTCCCGAGGAAATTGGGTCCTGCTGTGGCAGCTCAGTTTCTTCTATCAAGTATCTTCCATTCTCCAAGACACCCCCAACACGTCTTCGGGGATGCGTCAAGCATTGTGCACACTTGGGGTGACCGCACTTTACACAAGTCCTTTCAATGCCAAATTGTGTCTTGCAGCTATGACATGTCCAATGCACCTTCATGAGAATTGGCCTCTCTATCCGACGAAGTTTACGCGGCGGTCCCGCTTGAGATATGTGTTCCGAGTAGGAGAGACCATATCTGCGGAAGAGAGCACTAGCTTTGCTATCGCTGATACCGGGTCGAAATGATGATACGGGCGGGAAAGGTTCATCCTCGTCGGTATAATCGTCGGTGTCGACCTCAAGCTGCTCGTCAAATCGGCTTTGTCGTAATGTCTTTGAGAAGGGATCAGGCAAAAGTGTTGGCGGTGAAGTGGCATTCGGTTGTGTCGTGCTTGGTCGGAAAGGGATATCGGCATTCTGAGGAGATACTGGCAGCACATGTACCTGTGTGATCGCTTCGATTGGTTTGTCGCTGCAGATTGTCCGCGTGTCGGTTGGTCGTCGTCGCTTCATGGCCAACCGTATCCTGCTGAAAGCTCTCGCAATGCTCCCCCGACGCTCCACCCGCTCCATGATCGAGGGACTGGACGCGGTACCAGCCAGATCGAATGCCGCCCTTGAGGGTAAGGTTGAAGATTAATAATTGCGAGGAAAGGTTGCATATAAAGCTCCGAGCACACGCTACCAAAGACCCGGAGATCGACGTGCAATTGTTCGTTATCAGTTAGGTCTTGATCGACGTTCGGATCCRACCAGATGTGCTGATCTGCGCACCAATCGTCAGGAGGCWCAAGAACGATGCATGAGAAGACCGTGAGGTTTCATGAGTTGCGGTCGCGCTCGAGAGGATAAGAATGTGCGGGTAGGCGAGCTAGCATCATTAGATTGCTCCACTCCATGGCGACGTACCCTGTTCGATCCCAAGCACCCTCCGGCTGGGAATGCCCAAAAATTGGTTTCTGTCCGTGCGAGGGCTTTAGCTAGCGTGATTTCGGCGAACCGAATTGCTGTACCAAAGTCCTTGCACAGTACGGACTCACGGAGTTGTGTTGTGCCGCTCTCGAGCCGCCAACATTAGCGCCATGCATGCGTGCCCGCAGCGAACGGAATGCAACTTCGAACTCCAACCTGCTCTTCAGCTGACATCGCCTAGTCCAAGAGATTCCATGGAACTGATGCGCAGATCGGATCTGGCATGAGTGCGTCGTCGTTGCAAAAGCCTGAAAACGGAACAGTAGGCCAATGCCACGGATGGTGAGATGCATCCCCCCCATGCGGTTCGRTCGCACGCAGGGCAGGATATCCTCACGATACGCTTGGGAGTTGTGTGCGATGATTTTCGCCACTCCACCCGCGACTGACCGACGGTGATCCTTACGCGTAACGCCATACCCACATGCCTCCGCTTTCGCTTTGGTGCGGCAATAGGCTGAAGTTTTGCAAGGATGCTGTTCTCGTGTTGGAAGATGCTTGCGTTGAAGCCCCTTTGAGATAAATGATGGCCGGTCAGACAGGCCAGGCTTCTTCTATCTTACATCAGCCATGCAGTGCCGCTCTAGAACCTCCCAAATCGCTATGCTAAAATCACGCCCTCGCCATGCCTATACAGATACAACTACAATGTTCGTGCACCAAGAGCGTCGTCAGGATCAGTGGAAAAAGTATGTGCTCTTCCTCACGTCCTTCACCTTGAAGTCGCCCTTTTCTGGCACTTCAGGGAATGTCAGTGGAAGCCACACATAGAGCTTCCGAGATGTCTTCGATGGCTTGCTACGCTTTGCTGCAGTCGTARGCTGGGTATCGTCCAAATGCATCTCAGCGGCCTCTGGCACTTCGTCAAGCTCCGCCTCGGGAAGTACTTCGGGCAAATCCTCCGGCTCCATAGCGTCGGCCTCATCGCTGTGGTCTGCTTCTGAAGCCATGTTTGACGTTTCATCAATATCATGGACCTGGTTCCTACTGCCTGGGATGGCTCCAAGCGTTTGACCTTCCATCTCAAATGGCGTTGCAAATGCAGCCTTATCGGGTTCTGCCAGGTATATGCTTCCCGGCGTCACCATTGCCTTGCCCTTCGCCACCTCCTCTGGATCCGCACTGTTGAGCAGGCGCATTCTTTTGTACTCGAGCGCAAGCTCACTGTCTTTTATCGATGAGTCATTCTTCAGCTCTGTACGCCGAGCAGTTATTGCCTCCCCGACTTTACTTGTTGCTATCACTGGCGCCAAATACATGCGGTCCTTGTACCTGACCTGGAATTCGTCGCGCAGCCGCTCGATGATGTCACCTTGATGCATCTCGATGAAGGCGTCTCGAAGATGTTCGCTCATGGCCGTGACGTCGCATGCGTGAGTCCAGAAAGAGTCATGGATACTAGCGAATGTCATGCCGTTTTCCTTGCACTTTGCAGCACTCAGCAGCATGTGCGTTGCGTCAAGGGAATGAATGAAATTAGGTGGGAATGCTTGCAGCTGCTTCCTCTTGCTGACCGGGTCAGTGGGATGCGGGTCATGAACAGTCACACCCTGCATCGTTGTGGCAACGTTCTTCGCTTTGGACGTTCGGTAGGGCTGCACTACAGGAAGCTGCAGAGGCGTAGTCCACACCACGAGGGATTGGAAAAGAGGCTTCGCGGTCTTGCCATCAGTCGACGCGTGGGCCAGCAGTGGCTCGTTCACGGGCTGGCCTGACTCCTGAGTCTTCTCATCGATGGATTGGGCCACCTCTTGATGCTCCTCTTCTTTATTTAGTAGAATCTCTTCCTCCACTGGAGCCACTTCACCCTTCTTCAGCTTCTTTGCTCTCTTGGGTTTGGCGGCCTTTGCCTTCTTGGCCTTCCTAGGTCGCGGTCCGGCAGTTCTCTGCTGGCGCATAAGTTCTTCAATGTCCTTTGCCGACAGACAAGTGGATATCCGGTCCGCACATTGGCCCAACCAACTCTGGATTGCTTGCGCTCCCTTGAACATGGATCCGAGAGACTTGAAAATCTTTGTAGCCACGTAATGGCTCATGTTGCCCAAGTTCACCACTCCGTAGGGCTTGACTTCGGGGAACAGCACCTCGAGTTGCTTCCGAACTTGCTCCTTGGCGCCGTAGAAAGTTACACCGTACACGTTGGTCATGACTGGCTGTTTCACGCACTTTCTGGTGAGACGACCTCGAAGCGTGAGGGCAATGAGGTCCCCAGCCTCTGCATCCTTTTCGACCTCAGCCCGGACGGCATCAGCGACGGCTGTGTAGACGTCGGCGGGACGTTCTCCGGGCACAAGATTGACTTGCGCTGCTCCGGCACTGTCGCCGCCCAACGCTGCGTAATGTTGTAAACCATTGCAAGTCCCGTCCTGCTGGACTGGCAAATGCGATACAAATTTTAGCGGATCGGGCGAATCCAGCGCTTGTGTCAATTCGAAGCACGCCGCTAACGTTTGCCATGCATCTTCCGACTTGAGCCACCATCTGCGACCGCCAAGTGGATTCCGAACAGAGTCTCTGATGTCGTCCATGTGTGCATCTGTCCACTCCTCGCGTTCCTTGCTGCTCGCTTTGTCGTGACCCGCAACAGAAGCAAGATGAATTTTCAGCCACCTCAGACCTTGTTCACCCAGCTCCTTACCATCAGCAAATACTAGCAAGCCTCTAACATTATCCGCGCCCATGTGATTGAGATATGGTGGAATGGGATACGCCCGCCCACGAAAGTCAAGATTGTGGGGAAAGTAGAGCGTCTCATTCACAACAGTTCTCGCGATTTCGAGTTGGAAGTTTTGAAAGCAACGTTTCGAATGCAGCCCAGTCATCTTGTTCTTGATTTCACGAACTTCGGCAATCCACTTGTAGCGTGCGTGGAGATTCTCGGAGTCTTCGGGCTCAGGTGGGTATGGCGTATCAGGGCGGAGGGGGGCGAAGTTGGCAATTTCTTCTCCGCTATTCCAAGCCTCGAGCTGAACCTTGAAAACCCCAGGATGTATTCTCCACGGCACACCGCTAAGGGCATTCAGGCCTTTGTAGACAGAACCAAGCCTACCCCGTTTGTCGGCTTCCTTGAAATACCGTCGTCCGTCTTTGTCGCCATGTGGCAGGCGGAGAATGGGGGTTGTTGTGTTGAGATAGCCACCCTCTGTCCAACCTGTCCACTCCTGCGGTGGGTAAMCCATTGGCATCCGCTTAGCAATCAGATCGCCTACCGGCTCTTTGGAAAGCTTGTCAATGAGCGCAGTGTTTGGCACGACCAAGCCGATCTTCTTCCCTCGTTGATACTTCATCCTGTGCACAAACGCTGCCTGCATTTGATGGACGTCTTCTTTYGTTCGAGGATCCTGACGTGTTACTGGAAGCTTGGCGACTTCCATGAGCTTCGACAGGAGCATGGCGCCCAATTTCAGTTTCAAGGCAACCGGCCACTCGAGCTCCGCCAGGATCTGTTGGTTGGTGAGCTTCGACTTGCGCTTTGGACGAGCCATGTCTGTGTCGTCTTTCACCTGCGACGTACGCACATTCCGCTTACGGGATCCGTTGAGAGCGTTGGTCGGTGGTGCTCGTTGTCCGCCCGCCTTCTTCAAAGACGAAGCAGTTTTGCAATCACTTTCGATTGAGTCCGCGATTGACATAATTAACTGTCCGAGTTTAACGTCGGACTCGAATTTCCTACTGTCGGGTCTCTTTCCTTGAGCCATGTTGGCCATGGCAACAAGAATGGTRATACCAGCGATGTTGTCAAGAGGGAGCAGCTCGAGGTAGGGACCGTACAAATGCCGATCGTTTTCCTTTGCGCCCTCGGAGTTTAGCTCCTTTTTGACCTCGACTAGTTCTTCCTGCAGCGCAGTGAGTAGGGATTGTCGCCACTCCCACATCATGGCGGCCATTGGTTTGCCTTGTATTGCTGGGGTGATGCCCTTGCTCTTTAAGTTGTTGTTAGCCTCTCTCCAGCGGTTCATCGCGACTTCAACGGATAGGCCCTCTAGTGCTTCCTGCCGCTTCCTAGCACTTGCCTCCTGCTCTTCGGGAGAAGCATCTGCAGAAGGAAGTGGCATATCGCTGAAAATGTTCATGATCTGCTTGACGCTGTCAAGACCGTCTCCTTTCTGCTCAGTCGCAAGTACGGCAGGGGTACTCAGTAGATCGACATCGCCCCGTCCTGCACGACTYGTGGGAGGCCTGGTCGTCTCGCGTGTAGCTTCGACTTCCGAGGCGTCTGCAGACACAGATTCAGTCGCTGTCTCCGTCTCATCCGGATCCACCAAGTAATCCTTCGCCGCGCGCTCCAGAATCGGGATCTCAATGTCATCGTAGTCGTCGGATTGTAGCACATCGTACAGCATTTCTTCGCTGAGCATTTCCGAGAGCTCAGTGTATCTCCTTATAGACCTATCACGACGTGGGCCGGCCAGTGCTCTGATGACCGCACGAATCATGACCACAATCATCTTTGCATCAAGCGGCACTCCTTTATCCCGAATTTCGACTTCAAACCACCTCTGCATCTCCTTCAACATGATCTGCGACTGCGCCGAATCTCTACCATATGCCATGAGACGCTTCAGTCCATCCTCAAGATATGTGGTGTGTGCAATAGCCACCTCAGGTGCTGTGGGGGCGCAAGTCTCAGCTAAACGCTGCAAAATCTGTGCGGCCCTATCCCTACGCCCGACCAGCAGACTGGTGTTGAGATGCGTCAGTGTCTCCGTAATGGAGATGTTTGCACCTCCCAGCTTGACTTGAGGCAACTGTCTGACGGCCGTATTCATGACTATTGGTTGGAAGTCGCGATATAGGTCCGGAAATGCATGGCGCTCTGCATTTGAATCCAGGTATGTGGGCTTCTCTTGCGTGGCATTGCGGAATCCGGCGCCATAGGCAGCTGATGCCATGTGCCCTCCGCTCTGCACACTCAAGTGATCGGCTGCTGTCGCAAGGCCTCGAGACTGGCCAGTAGGAGGAACTCGCGTGGAGTGAAAGCGCAGCGCATTTCGGGATGTCGATGTCGATGTCGTTGTCGTCGGCTGGTGCAATGCACTCCATCGTAGTTGGGCGGGAGCTAGCCATGGTAAATGTAGTTGTGCAAAGGAGGCGGCGAGGTGCTGTGAGGTGTGGCGCCGTTGTCTCCGTCCTGCAGAGCGAACGAGCATTATGACCACGATTTCTCTTCAATGGACTCCAGACTGTCCGAAACGCGCCCAAAAGCCCGGCGCGAAGGAGGAAACACGCGTATGAATGYGGGTGGGAGAGAATGTGATGGAATCGGAAGATGGGATGGAAACGAAGTTGGTCGTCGAACATTTCTCGAAGACGAGGCACGCGAGCCGGATAATTTAGCTCCGTTCTAATGCCCGATTGATCGCCCATGACGCCTCCTTTCTTTTCAACATCACCTCGCAAGGTCCGGTCCGGTGAGAATAATATTGAAGGTTGTCGTCCTACTTACAGCAGCCAAAAGTGCTGTACCTTCTACCACAATGGCGGCACGATTAAGAAGACACATGGATGTTATCCGATGAGACATTTACAGGTACCTTACCCTCCTTATTTGACTCTCCGCAAGGCTGCTTCTTTTTGTGCCTGTAGCTACCTGTTCGTGAGCGTCGTCGTCGATTTACTCCAAGTAGAGAGAGCAGGCAATCTTCAATTTCGTCGGTCCTGATCCGAGCTGTGCAAAGCACGCTGACCGCATCCTCATCTAACAAGCTACTATGGTAAAACGCTATCTCCTACTCAGATCCTTGAACGCGCTAGTCAAGTTCCTTAGCTTGTCCAAGGGTCTGAAGACATTCCGGGGCAAATCGCGGATTCTGTACTAACTTATATACCACTTTTTCAAACATATCGTATTGTATGCTCGATACTTAGAGCTTAGTAAATTGCATCTAGTAAGAAGGAATCCGTTCTCCGTTTCTTAAAATCTCTATTTTAAAGTGCTTTTTAACAGCAGCAGGGAAACGATAGAATTTTTGTAACGCACTGAAAAAATAAGCGTCTTTTGTATATTCGTGAATTGATCTATTAATTAACTAGAGTGCGTTATATAGTGAGTATATTACTATATACTTTGCGTAATGCTGCAGAATGGATAATTAGCCGATTTCTAGGCAAGGGCGTAGACTTAGAAATATTGGATTCTGAACATAAAAGGTGGTATAGCCGTAGTATAGGATCTGAGGAATTAGCCCGACTTTTCCTCAGGCGCTCCGCAGAGGCATCCTGCCTGCCCTACGAATGTAGATATAGGCAGGCGCAAGTCTCGGAAGGCGCGCATGAGAAGGAGGTAGGTAAAACGTTGCGATGTGCACCAAGCAAATCGGCACAACGGGGCGCATTGTGCGTTCAGTAAGTCTGTTGCTTTCAATGACAGCAAGAGGACATGGCATTCGCTGAGCTGTACCGCCCGTTCATCTCATTTCTCGGTCGTGCCTGCCTCTACTTGACGCTCTTTCCCGATCTGAAGTTTCGCCGTGCTCAATCCCGATAAGTGATACTTCACCATGTTGGCTTGTAGAACGGACGTATCGCTCATCAAACATTCATGGCCTCGTTTGACGTCGGTTCCCTCATTGTGCAAGGACACGGCAACCGCATGGCGGAGGGCTGCAGCGTAGCCCAGCCYAATGTCGATGCCAGCGGGGCGAGGCAAATCGGCGAGCAAGACATGAACGAWGCATTCGACTTTTCAAGCTATTATGACAATGACCAGATGGAGGGAATGACCGGTTACACTCCACATGAGCCGCATGCCGCACATCAAGAAGTCGGGACTACACAGCGCGATGAAAATATCGACATCGACTCGCCTGAGGACACTGACGATGAAGATGGCTGGCAAGATCTTGTCGATTCAGCACGTTCGGATTACTACTCCAGCAATCCTCTCGAGAGCTCGTTGATTCCGCCGTGCTCGCCCAGCTTGGAAAAGGACCTGGTTGATCCTCCTTACTCTCTGGAGGTCGCAAAGCTCGCCACAGCGATCAGTGTCGAGAAATGGGAYGTTGAAAGGGCGTCCCTGGACTTCCTGGCCTCTGTGATGGCACTATCAGCCTCTGGTGACACTGTTTTCACGCGCTACGCTATGCGGCCGCAATTTCGCGACATCAAGCTGGAAGAGCCTGTCCTTTCCACCGATGCAGCAATGGACATGCTGCGACTGCGTAACAGGAACATTGTCCGCTTGACTACGACCGGGATCGAGCAAATTGCCTCGGACAGGCGTCATGATCAAGCACTGCAATGGTCAGCCAATAGCTTGAAACTACCCAGTGAGATGRACAAAGTGATTGCTGCCGAAAAGATGACTGTGAATGGCGAAACGTCAGATTTTCTAAGGGACATCCTCGAAGACAACAAGGACGATCATACGGGTTGGGTCTCCCAAGCTCGCCAGAAAAGGGTATTCTTTKCAAGATGTATTGCACTCTCATTGAACTCCACTGACGAGCCCAGTCTTTATACTGTCCAATTACGCCTCCACTACTTCCACTCTCTCCGTCGTACAGTCCCGGTAGTATTCCGTCTGCGGCGGCGCGCCTACCATTCACATCTACACCCGAAGACCCTCTAGATCGCGAGGGAAGGGAGCTTGAGGACCAGATGATGGCCATGGAGGAAATCCAAGAAGAGTCGGTAGATGGCTCCAACATCAGTGCACCCTCAAAAACTGTGACGCGAAGCTCATCGTCTCCTCTGCGACGGAAATTCGACAAAATCTCCGATATCAAACTCTCCAGCCCGCTTCTTCCATACGACTATGGGCCGGCCACCAAGAAGACAAAGACCGTGTCCTTTGCAGAGGAACTTCAGATTTCCATCACGGACCCGAGTTCTGATAATGTCTCAACCGATCCTTTCGTTGCTGCCGAACAAGCTTTGGCTGCCGTGTCGGCAATGGTAGAGCCAATGTTACATTCAGCCATGAAGCAATTCAGCAAAGAACAGCTGATCGAGATCGATACCACTGCGCGGGTTGACGTACCACATATCGGAGACATAGCACCCGAACCGCCTTGGAGGATTTACTCGGGTCGGCATCGAGTCCTGCTGGGAGACTCTGCAGCTACAATCGCCAAGGCGGAGAAGAGATGGAGTGGTGCATCCAGCCTCGAGCGTCTGCTCCCGTGGAGCCCCTTTCCCGCCCATCTTGGCAAGCCAAAGGCAGAGGGAGACTTCGATGATGGGTCGCTTGCTAGATATCTGGCTGATTTGGACATTCAAGGCCACGTCGACCTTCGACGAATGATGTGGAAGCCAGAAGGCCTTCGCATCCTCGATTTTGAAGACGAGGAAGAGCTGGATGTGTACGACTACGAGCATCAGGATCTGGAACCGCATCGCGGCCATTTGCATTATGGGGCACAAGTTGCGAATATGATGCCGCGAGATCTCAACAAGTCTTTCCATTTACCTCCATCGCAGCTCACACAGAGTGCCAGTCACGACATGACAATACCGAAGGTTGTGGTTCCTCCTCTCTACCGCTTCAGACCGCATATCCAGAACCCAGTAGGAGAAGCGCACCAGACAGCCGCACCTCAAGTGAACAGTATGCAGGCATTGCTCGAGAAGCGCAGAGTACAACTTGAGGTCGAGAAGGCGGCTTTGAACGCCGGCTTTCTCTCAACCTCAAGGTCTTCTACGTTATCGGAAAAGGAAGCGTCCGCCAATCACGGCAGATTATCTACTTTCCTGGCCGTGCAAGGAGTGCGTGGAGTACACCGAGTGAAAGAAGTGTCCAAGGTAAGACGCGTCGAGGAAGAAGTCCAGACCCGGCGGCCAGAACCACTGCCACAACCAGCCAAGTCAGTTCTTGAGATTCCAGCACCGCAGATGACCACAGTGAAGTCAACATTGCCCATCGTAGTCTCTTCGAAAGCCATGGCAAACCGCCAAGTCTTACGAGCGCTCCAGCAACATCTCCCAACWCTCGAAATAATCGAGCGTGAATCGACGGCATCAATGACGAACAGCAGCAAGCAAAACGAAGGCTCCTCGCCTGCCCAAGAAGCAGACTTCACACTCTCACCAAGCACCGGTCTAATGTTCACAACTCTGCAGAAGCTGAAGCAAAAACCGCTTCCAGGCCAAGAGGCCTCTTTCATCGGCATCCGCGAACAGTTCGCTCGAGTAGCTCCACGTTACGAACGTCTCATCATCCTGCTGAGCGAAGGCTCGCATTCCGTAGGCGAGGCACAAACACACATCCGAACGCTCGATGAGCGAGACGCGACCGCTATTGCAGACTTGATCGGCTTCTTCTCTCGACTTGATACCGAGGTGCAGGTTTCGTACGTTCCAGGCGGGGAGGCAGAACTAGTCAAATGGATCGCGGCGGCTGTGGCTCGCTGGTCGCCTTGCATTCAGGAATTCAATCTTCTGGAGGAAGAGACGGTTTGGGAGCGGTTTCTACGAAAGGCTGGGCTCAACGTCTTTGCTGCACAGGTTGTGTTGGATCAGTTGAAACCGCCTTCGGATCAGCTTGAGAGCGATGATTCGATCACGCTGTGTGTATCGGGGCATGAACGCTATGGTCTGGCTGCGTTCGTCGGAATGGACGTCGAAGAGAGATGTCAGCGTTTTGGTCCTTTGATGGGTGGCGAGAGGATGCTCAGGAGGGCTAGTAAGGCGATTGACGGGTCGTGGAACGTGGGGAGTAGGGGCAGGTAGCCTGTGAGGCAAGATATCTTGATGACAATTCAATAAGCATCGAAGTGTAAGGTAGTAGCATTTCGACGCGTCGAAATGATGTGCGATTTTCAAAGATTTACGGGCTGCATGGCTCTCGACCCGTGTACTGGAGGTGAGCATGTAAAGGACACCAATACATTGGCTAGATAACACGCTCCGATATATCAAGAGGCTGTACGATTATCGCAGTCTAAACGTTGTAACATGTTGATTTCGCGACACCTACTGAAACGCTTATCTGAATACTTCGCTGGAAAGCGAGCAAGCATGGAAAGAACGAGGAACGACCGGACTGTATTTGATTCTAAACCTCTCCTACAATCTCTAGCACGACCCGCATCTCTGTATGCAGTCACTCAGGCGACATATCCAACTCTCCTCACTCGTCTCCAAATCGCGATTGAGGCGCAGAACCGTCTTGAGGACATCTCCCACAGTCAGATCCACGGCCCACTTGCCGCCATTACATCTCAACTCATCCACCTTTCCCTTCTGATACACCCAGTACCCAAAAGTCGCATCTCTGTCGACGAAAKGATTCGGCTGGAACAGAAGCATGTCCTTCCAGCTACCCGGATCCTCCAGAAAGTCTCTCAGAAAACGAACCCGGTTCGTGACAATCTCAATGTCGTTGACATTAATCTCGGATGGCAGTTGTCGAACGCGTTCTGCTGGGTAGACGGTTTTGACAAGGCTCAGTTGTCGTAGTCGACGCTCATTGAGCTTGAACATCCTCGAATCGGGCGTGTCAATACTCCAGTCGGGTGTCGGATGCATCTTGACCATGGCCCTCTTATCCCTGTAGTCACGCGGTGCGTCGGGAAACCGAACCAAGCTCACGAGGAATTCAGATGGGTGGTCCGCGCGAGGAGCATACCGCATCTTCTGCCAGTCGAACTTCTCAACGTGCTCGAGCAGAAGTGGATTGACCATGATCTTTCCTTCTTCACTGAGCTGCAGGCGGGGATCGGGGAGGAGCCATAGTGCGCGCTGGACTTTTCTCGACTTCTTTGTAATATCTCGGAATGAGCGGTTGACTCGCTGGAGATTCAGTATTGTGCGAGGAGCCGCAGATGCGATGATGTGCTCCGCGAGCTCGTAGACGCCGAAGACTTTTTGCTGGGCACTGAGCGACGTCATCGTGGAATGTTGAGTGATTGTAGTGGATCGATGGACGAGGTTGTGAATTATTCGAAGAAAGTGAAAGCACGGGAGTAGGGAGTTGAGAAATATATACTCAGAAGATTCGGCTTGTGATCCGCACCCCTTGTGGCCATGCCACGTTGCCCTCAAGTGAATTTCAACCATATTACAGACGCGTGCGCATGATTTCGCATCATGGCATTTTCTCTGAATACTAAGCATTTCGTAATTTGAGGGCGACTTCAGAGTTCTCAGGGATGGGCTGCCCATCTTACAAAGAGATGAGGGTTCAAGACCAAGAGCGGCAATGAAATAGGTGACTGGCTACTAACCTTGCACCGTAGTCTGCAATGTTGAGTCCTTTTCCGACACTGCCTCTGTGCTGATTGCCTCTTTTTGGGACAACGTCGTCGCACGTTGCTATTCCCCTCATGCWAGGATTTTCGCAATCGCGGCATGCCGTATATAGTCAGAATGTGTCACAAAGGCACAGCATTTGACCTCTTATTCCCACTCGGTGCCCTTGAGTCTCTGCATCAAATATTCCACCTCAACCACCTTGGTCAAAGGGATGACATGATCCTTGTACATGGCCACGACCGCATCGACGTTGATCTTACCCGGCGCCTGTGCGTCCATGTTAGGATCTGTGCCATACATCTCAGCTTTGAGTCTCAGTCTCTCCAGCACCTTCTTCTCCACCGCGGAATTTGTAATGGCATCATCGATGCCCTTTCGATCCGCCGCCTYGATCAGCTTGACGAACTTTTCAGGATCCTCAAGAAACTTGCTCTCGGCAACAAATTTGCCAAAGTGTACTCTCCTGCTCAGAGTTTGCAGGCAGGTGACGTCTGTAGTGGCTGCACTTCCATAGTTTTCTTGTGCCTCGCGTTTCCGCTCTTCTCTTGCCGGAGGCGGACACACGCCCGGCAAGATCTCCTTTACATATCGTGTCTTGAGCTCGTCGTTCACATCGACATCGTTGTCCCAGAGAATCTTGGGGTACTCTAGCGGAGGAAGTATCAACGGCTCCATGGCATCTTGGAAGAATGGGTATTCGTCTGGCGACTGGTAACGGCGTATGCGGGATTGCATGCGCTCCTGCTCACGCAGAACCCAATCGGAGAAAGATAGCTTCGATCCCGGGATTGGAATTGCGCCGGGGACGTAAATGTTGCTGTTGAGAGGGAATTGTGYGCGTTCGATGAGGGAGAAGAGGACGGTGTCTTCGAGCCGGATCAATTGGTAACGAATGTGTGGCAGAGAGAGCGCCGTTGAGGGATTCGAGAGGTCAATGGCGGAGTCCATGATTACATTAGTCGATTTGGCTGGCTGTTTAAAGGGTTGAGGGGTCACATTGGCAAAGTGGAAGGTGGACGTGAAGTCATGGTTGCCGCCGAGTTCGGAGGTAGGAAGTGTGGGTGAGGTATTGACATCCATTTCTTCCACAACACTACAAATAAGGCCGTCTACGAAACACCGGTATTCAATACGAACAAAGCGGTATTTGATGCGACAAGGTAAAATCAAAACCAATCTCGTGTGCTTTCTCACTGACACAGATCAAGCTGACGCTTGCAATACCTTTCTCGATTCAATGACTCCTTGATCTGCACAGCGCTGGGCAGATGGTCGCAAACGAGAGATTTGTGTTAGCACAAGAGAGAGGCGTAGCCTGCGACGAAAGAACTGTCAGATTGCAGTGATGCCGAGCTACTTCAGTTGGTTGTGCAAATGTTGAACGTGATAGCTTCCGAAACATTCCCAACGAGAATGTTCAATTTATAGCATCGCGAGGCTGAGCGGAATGATCATCGCTTGCTGAGTTCTGAGCCGTCGGGTTCGATTTTGATGGCATTCGAGCCATCTTCAACGAGGATGACGGCTGGTTGTGGGGTGAAAGCATCCTGAGGATCGGTCGCTTCGACGAGAATTGCGCTTGGACGAAGCGCGTCTGGATCAGATCCCACGAGAGGTCCGTCGGTGAGCGACTACATACGGKATTGAGGGACGGGATAGAGTCAGGGGGCCAAGACCAGATGGAAGAGTATCTGGACTAGTTCCAGCGAGACATGCGGCAGAAAAAGGGATCTGTACGGCTGGCTTCATGCGGGATCGAGCGACGAGATGGAGCCAGGAGATCGAGACCATATGGTGAAGACGACTTGAGTGGCTCACTAGCTACGGGAGGCAGGGTCGACACAGTCATGGCATGGTTCGCCTCCTCTGGGATAGACCGGGTAAGGTCGACAGGGAATGTGGTGACGCCGGTCAGGTCCACAGCGGCCAAAAAGTAGGCAGTGGTGTTCGAAGAGAGCTGCATCTTGAGATATCTGTGGTTCATAGATGGCTTTGAGTTTTGGTGGTCGTGATTGGTAGTGGACGTTTAGTATGTATCGAGTATGTATTTGAAGCCTGCAAGGAGAAGTAGCTGGATAAGACAGATGGATATATGACATATACGGTCGAGACCGCAGCTGGAACCAGCAGATGCATTTTCCGGGCAAGTTGGAAGGTAAATGGGGAAAATTGGCAAATATGGAGGACAAGTGAGCAAGAGTACAAACCTTGATATCTTCGAGTCCCGCATCAAGAAGCACCTGCAGCGTTGGTACGAGGCGGAGATAATTACATGTATGCAAACATAAGCAGGATGCTGTTGAGATGAGGGACGCTCGAAGACGAAAACGTGATTCTAATAATGATGATGATGATGTCCGCGGCAAGCTTTCCACCTTTCCACCTTGCCATGTGACAACAGCCTCCTAGGTACTACATCACTACCTACGCCCATCACCAATCGCAACGCGCGGCAACGCTTTTCAATCGACCCCAGCTTGCGACTTGTCCTCACGTCTACAACAACAACAACAATGCGTCACGGATAATCACCCTCACCATGACCCCTCCTCGACGCGGACGGTCGCCGCCTCCACACTTCGACGACGATTCCTCCATCCTGCCTGTAGGCGCAAGAATCCTCATTGCACCGATCTCTGCACATCACTAACAATGCTCTGGTAGACTCGCCAGATTGAGAATTTCACGCGCACTGCTGTTACAACCGCATCGTCTCTCATCGCTTCGCCCTTTTCCAACAATGATGGTGCGCCTGGACATGAGCACTTTCGCTCAGCCTTGCGCCTGTCAAAACGGCCGATGATCCAGCGCTCCGTTTTCTCGTTCGCCAAAGCCAACCCTCGCGAGCTTATTCGTTCCAATTTCAACACATCTGAGATCGAGCATCGAGCATTGACATACCTCCCCGATGAGCTCCTACGGAACATGCCCGAGAGCTCTTCTCCGTTTAGTCTTTTTGAAGGATTCCGCGCCAGCTTACCGGAAGGAGACAGCCCGCCGAGGAAAGGGAAACGGGGCCACGGTCGACATGGGAGTAAAGTGGGACAGAAGATGTTGGAAGGGGTGGAAGAGGAGCGCAGTGGGCCGCCGAAGTTACAGAAGGTGCGGAAGGAGAAGGATCGATTGGAGCACAAGTTGGAAATGATGGGGATCCGTAAGACCATGTGCGCGAGCGAGATTCGCGAAATCGACAACAAGATAACAAACCTCAATACCATGCGAAAGGTCATTCTGGAACGACTAGCCGGTCTAGAGGAGGAGGAGCGAGATATTGATCTTGAGCTGGGAGAGGTTCTGGAGAGGTTCGAGATGGTACAAGAGCAGATTGCAGACGAGGCGGCCTTGGCTGCGAAGGCCAGTCCTGAGGCAGAACCGGACGCCGCGGACAATGCTGAAGGTGAGAGCGATGGCTTCATGAGCGAAAGTATTTACGRGCAGCTCCCTAAAGCCGTTGCTGCGCCATCCACACCACCAAAAACTAAGCGGAAAAAGACGCCCAGGCGAGTATCGAGTATGCCGGTATTGCACGAACACATGGAGCCTGGCAGTCGTATACGAGAGCTCCAGGCGCACAACGACATTATTACGGCCCTCGACTTCGATGCGCCTTTCGGTGTGGCGGTGACAGCTGCACTGGATGACACTGTCCGTGTATGGGATCTTAACGCTGGGAGATGCATGGGTCTGCTCGAAGGCCACCTCTCCAGCGTAAGATGTCTACAGGTTGAGGATAGCATCTGTGCGACTGGAAGTATGGACGCCAGCATTCGCCTTTGGGATCTCAGCCAGGCAGACTATAATCCTCAAGCTCCAGCGGAAACGCTTGTAGAAGAGGAGGGTGAGGATGATGACGCATTATTCGAGTCACCGGCCCAACAGCAGGTTCGGGCACCTGCTCCCGAACAGACAGGAGATGCCATGAAAGATTGTCACTTGTTCACACTCTCTGCACACGTCGCGGAGATCACAGCTTTGAACTTCCGCGGCAACACATTAGTATCGGGCTCCGCAGACAAGACTCTCCGGCAGTGGGACTTGGAGAAGGGGCGGTGTGTTCAGACCCTGGATGTGCTGTGGGCTGCTGCGCAAGCCGCGTCACAAGTGAACCCCGGCTCCTCGTCAAACCTCAACCCCACCATAACTACAGGCGGTGGCGCTGACAGCGGAGGATGGTGGAGACCGACCGGCGGCAGACTACAGTCCGCGGAATCAGACTTCATCGGCGCGCTGCAGGTCTTTGAGACAGCACTTGCGTGTGGTACTGCGGACGGAATGGTCAGACTGTGGGATTTAAGGAGCGGAATGGTACATCGGAGTCTCGTGGGACACACAGGCCCTGTTACGAGCTTGCAGTTTGATGATGTCTATCTTGTTACCRGGAGTCGGGATCGAAGTATTCGGGTAAGCTCCTTCAACATGCCGGTCTGTGCTGTTTTGTTACTGACGTATTGCAATAGATATGGGATCTTCGAACAGGCAACATCCACGATGCTTTTGCGTACGATGCGCCAATCACAGCGATGCAGTTTGACGCTCGACGAATCGTGGCCGCCGCTGGTGAGGATGTGGTCAAGGTATATGACAAAACCGATGGGAGGCAATGGGATTGCGGAGCTGGAGTCAGCTGGAATGAGGGTGAAGGTGGTGTGAAGCCGTCTGTCGTTGAAAGAGTCAAGATCAGAGATGGCTATATGATAGAAGGGAGAAGAGACGGTGTCGTTGGGGTTTGGTCATGCTGACAAACTTGAGAGAGTGACGGGGGTACCAAAAGGAGTCGGCATCTTGCATAGTGCGGATGGAGAGTGTATTGTATATATGTACGCCAGGCCAGGGACACGACACCAGAGATCAGCACCTGCTTACCTTTCATTTTCAACACACATCTATGGACATGTATGCAGGCCGATACAAACGAGCGCTGCCCAAGTGACGTCGGTCTCGGCCCATCCCTTCACCGACGACTCTTATGATCATGGCTCCACCACACATTCTGCTTACGGTAGGACACCAATGTTCGCATCGCCTTGTCTCCTGGCCAACCTTTCGAGGAGATACTCCCAAAGGTACCTACCAGCTGCATGCGAAGGGGACAACCAACCAGCTCACTCGCCGACGACTCTGTMACGACCCACGACCTCACCGGTCTCTTCGGCGAGCCATGTTGACATCCGCCTTTTGCACAGCACGAGATCGCCTCTGCAGACCCGATGGCTGAGCACATCCGTGACAGGAGATGATCGCAGCCAGTCGAGCCCAAGTTTGCTACTAAAAGTACTTACCATCCTGAAGAGGCCTGTCGGGTCCTAAGCCTAGCGAGTCTGACAAGCGCCTCTCGTACGCCACACTGTGAGCTTGGCACGTTTGCTATAGCGGTTATGCAGCCTCTACTCTCACCGGAGCTCGGAATGGACGAGGAGTGAATCGATAGCGTTAGCGCACGCTCCTCTCATCGGGAAAATATATGCACCACAACCATCGTAACATGGTCTGAATACGAAGAGGCGTAGTAAGGCTGCGAAATCCGTTCCAGTCGCCGTGTCACCAAGCGCTACCGCATGCAGGATGTGCAAACATGCATGGCGTGACTGCATTGGACCAATTTCGGGTCGTGCTCTCACAAGCTCTGAATAGGCGAGACAAGACGTGAGGCCTGCACCGGGGTATGCATCCTTCCGAGCGTTCATGTGAGGGCTTCACTGGGTACGTACGATATATCAGCACATACACTCCTTTGTACCCCCTTCTTTGTTGTAAARATTCTCGTCATCTTCTTTCTTGCCCGAATACTTTCTTCTTCGACCTGTCAATAGCATCGAAACAAATACATCACAACAACATCAACGATATGGCCAACGACCATGTTCTCGAACTTCCAAAGTTCGTGTGGGCTCTCAAGATCGTTCAGCTTGTTTTCTCGGTTCTAGTTCTCGCTCTTGCAGCTGTGAACGTCTCGGCCATTGCGTATAATGCTCACGCCCTGTCGATATTCACCGTGAGTCAGCTAGCATTCTATATCGCCACTCCTCTAACAATCGTCGCAACAGGCTCTCTTCAGCATCTTGATCTTGGTCTACTACTTCGTTGCAATCCACGGTTCCATTAAACTGTAAGGCAGTCCAACAATTCCCACTAACGACCGATACTAAACGCCTGCAACAGGTACAACTGGATTGCGCTGCTTATCCTCGAATGCCTCGCCCTAATCTTCTGGCTCTCCACCTGGGCCGTCCTAGCAGCGCTATACGCAACCCCAACATACTACAGCTATGACTCCTACTACTACTGGTACAAGCGATCTCTAGAGAAGAGGATCACAGTTTCCGACTACACCGGCACATTCATCTCCGCTCTGACATTCAGCGTCATCAACTTGTAAGACTATCTAAGCAGCCCCTCTCAACCCAAAGCAAGCAAAAATCTAACGCGCGTCTGACAGCATACTCTATTGTATCACCCTGACCTTCATCTCCCTCGCCGCGCACCGTCACCGTAAAGCAGGTCGACCAATGAAGTACGGTGGTACAACAGCTTCTGCGACCACCGCGGACATTGAACATCAGCCTGCACCTGTATCTCCGGAAACGACTCAGTACGCTCCTCCTCCTCAGTCAGGTGTCGCGCCGACGCAGACACAGCCAGCTGTGATTCAGCCGCAGTACACGGGCGTTTGAATGGTCGCGGACAATTACTGCATTTCACAACTGAGAGAGAGACGAGCAAGCGACGAGTTAATGAAGGAGACGAATGACGTTCGATTCGGCGGACTTGATATACCCATGGCGATTTCATCAGCTGCTAGTACTTCCATCGAATATGACTTTACCATGAGATGAACTTCTCACGTTCCTTGCCTTTCTGCCGATCACATGTAACGAGCGACGGTCAGTGAAATTGAAGGTTGCCGCCTTACCTGCTGCAATCGCACTTTCCTCTCTCTAAGAACGACGACACAASCTAGAAGTCGTCGTTTGACAAGACATTTAGTTCTCCGCAACAATTCTTAGCTCTATGTCCGCGAGTGTGGTCGTTGCTCAACTGCAAGGAGAGCCGGCAAGCTTCAATCCTCCAGCGTAATGGACATACTCAGCGTAATCGACGTCCACATTTCGACAGCGTGTTGACCTCGCTTTTCGGTAACGAGCAAGCAAAGTGAAACTTTCTTCATGCATAATGAGTTTAACATTAATCTAATGCGCCTCGCTGCAGCGAATGAACGACTTTCGTAGCGACGTGGCACGCTGAAATGCAGCAGACAACTCCTAGGGCATCCGGGTATCATCAGAGCACGATCGAAATGATCAGTAGTACACTTTCTCTTCGTAGATTGGTGGGCGACCGTCCTCCTCACCCCACACAATGTTGTTCTTCTCATCCAGGGTGGCACCCTCATCTGTAATTGGAGTGATCTTGCTGGTATTCGCAACCTCCTCTCTGCTAATGCCCATGGGATCACGTGGAATCCACAGGAGTGGTGTAGGAGCGACAATAGCAGGATTGAAGAAGGCCGTCAGCTCGTCCTGTTCGCTGTAACGGATACCAATCTCCTTCGGAACCATGCGGCGCATGGTCTCATAGTCGGTATAGATGTCCGGTCGCAGCCACTTGGCGAGGAAGCTGGGCTTCTTGTGCGGGGCTGGGCCCAACTCCTTTGTGGGCCCGTTCCTGAAACCTTCCTTGGCAGCACCATCCGCAGCGTACCTATCTCCTTCTGCCTCATTCCCATGGCCTCCCTCAATCTCGAGCAGACGGCGTTCCTCAGCCTCAAGGGACTTGGGCAGGTAATCGATAAGAGGCGCCATGGCGCTGTTCAGGCTGATTTGGTACAAGGCGGTGAAGATCAACATGAGGATCATCATTATCAGAGGACCCAGAGCTCCAACTCCGCCAGCGGTTGCAATTGCGAAGATACCAATGAGGCAACCCTCTGCAACGTACAGGCCAACGAATAGATGACCCAAGGCGCGTGGGTACACCAATCCCTTTTGTGTCAGGTCAGCAAGTGTATTGGATGAAGGGTATCTGCATGGTTTTTTGGACCCGACCTACCTTTGTGTCTACAACGACGTTAGACACGAACAACAAATTGTATCGGTATGCGAAGTAGAAGAGGAACAATCCGATAGCGGCGAATCCGAGGACCAATGGAGCGATGGCGGCGTAGCAAATGGCAATGACGAACAAGTTGGTGTAAACAGGGAACAGAGTGCCCCAGCCGAGGCCAGACAGGTTGATCCACCTCTGGTACCTAAAGCGAAGGTTAGCAAGTGTCCCAAATGTATCGGAGGATGATGAGAAGTGTGGAGGTCTCGACTCTCTTTGCATCGGAGGTTGTTCAGCCGCACAAAGCCTCGCCTGTAAGTTGGCAGTAAATCAACCCTCGCGGGATGACAGCGAGAGCGGGCCTTTGGCCATGCGAGAACACCTTCACATGCAAGGAGGTGCTATATGCCTTCCAAACTTCAGTCTGACGCACATTTTACGCGGGGTTTTGTCCAGGAATTTCCCTAGAACCATGAAGATGATGAGGCCGACAAGACCCTAAAGCGAGTTATACCAGGTCAGCAAGTGCATTGGATGAGGGAAAGTTGCATGGACTTGCCAGAAGTAGGCCGGAGACGACTCCAAGACCCTGTAGGATAAAGTACGAGAGGTAGAATCTGCTAGCAGTTGGGATTGCTTTCGCAAGGAGACTTGGAGCCGACATGGGATTCTCGATGATGTTGGACACGGCAGCAGAGGCCGATGCACCAATGGTTGCGACGAGAAATACCTGCATGGAAGTGAATTGTCAGTATTGAACGCGCCCAATCACGTGAAGCAACCTACCTGCACGATTTGGAAGGCGAAATACGTGTTTTGCACGGTCAATTCAACAGCGCTCCTCGTTGGTGCGCCTCCAATCTTGGCCATGGCACGAAGAATTATGGGAAGGAGAGCCATGAGTGCGGCAAGCAGGACGACAGGAAGAAGACCAGTCACAACTCCAAGGATCTTGGGTGGAATGCTGTTGATGAAGTCCAAGAACGGAAGACATCTGATCAGGTTATCGATTTGCGAGATGGCTCCAACAAAGGCGACGGGGATCGACCAGAATATGACAAGCGCAACGACGAAGGCCGTTGTTCCAATTTTTCGGACTACGCGTTGCCTGGGAGGAGGTTAAGTTAGCCAGCGAACACAGTGAGGTACTCCCAAATAGAGCCACCGGGCCATTGCCTTTTGACGATTGCCGGCGCTTTGAGAGACAAACTTACCACCAGGAGATCCCGAGGTTTGACCAAATGACCTCGTCAGGGGTCATTCCCGTGAAGCGTGGCGCCATCTGCAGGATTTGGTGATGAGTAAGGGCCTGATAAGCAGATTGAGCTTGTGACAAAGTCTCAAATTCGACAAAGACAGAGTTCAACTTCTTTCCACGACCTGACGTTTGTTCCGCCTGGGCAGTCTCGACTTCCGATATGAGCTTCTGGAGCTCGCTGCGGGACCAATCGATGGTGTCCACCTTCTTGCCGATGAGAGGCTTCAGGCGGTGCATTGGACGCTCCTTGGCCTGGAGATAGCGAGCGGAGGTGGATCCGTTCTCTCCAATGGCAGCCTCCTCAGAATCATGTCGCTCGCCCTTCTTCTCCGCCTTCAATCTGTTGCCGTTTGCGGTCTTGATGAGCYTGGTCTCTGCGCCTTCCAGTTTCATAGCCACCTGATCGCGCTCCTCGACCTTTTCTGTTAGGTCCTTGCAGTCAGTGGCGAACCAGATGTGACGGATATTGGGTCCAAGCATGATGCGCAGCTTGGCCTCGTCCATGAAAGAGTCTGGCACGGAAGTGTACAGAACAGTTCGAGAGGAGATACGGCTGGCATAARGCGGCGACATGAGGTATGCCTGGCGGAGGTTGATGTAGTAGATACACTCGCGGGTGATCATGTAGATGATGAAGGAGAAGTAGATGCAGGCGCATCCGGCGTGGGCAAATAGTTTGAAGTAGTTGCCTCCATCGGTGTTTCCGGTGACATTTCCAAGTGTGAGGATATCCAGCTCGCTGAGGCCGCCGCCGCCTGTGATGTTGATTGGGAAGAGGATGGGCCACGTGATAGCACATCCGACCAAACAGCACACAATGGCGATCTTGAGGAAACGCAAGAAGAGATATCCGTCGAGGGTGTGGTGGTTGAGGACATATGTGTCGGGCATGGCCCAGAACTCGTTGATCCATCCAAACAGGCTGTCGCTCGGCTTGGGTGTCCGTAGCTCGGGATTGAGACTGCCCACAAACGTTCGGGGTCTGTAATAGCGCGGAAAACGATTGCGAAGGAGGAGGAACAACGCGAACCAGATGATGGCGTAGACCAAGACCGGCACGAGGGTAGAGAGGAGGGCAGAGGCAGAGCTGCTACCTCCCTCGCTTTGCGCGGAGCCCACGTTAGGGTCATCGCTCTGCACCGAGCAACTGCTTCCCATGTTGTTGGGGTATTAGGCACGAGGCCTGCTTGGACTCGGAGTTAATGATGGAGTCTGTGTAGATGATGGCTGCGCTGGCCGTACCTGGGGAAGGTCTCTTTGGACCGAGGGGCAGATGAATCTGCTTGTCGGGATGTCGTGCAGAGGTGATGTTCGCGGAAGAGAAAGCAAGAGCCCAGCCCGCACCGTAGCGCTGGCAGAGGTCTTCCCTTAATCTTATGGCCTGCTAGCTCCGTCTACACGCCAGCGATCGGCGCGCCATGCCAACCAACTTTCAAGATCGGCCGCAAACACGTCGCCAAAAAGCTGGGCAGGCGAGACCGCTATCGGTTGATGGACGCCGAAAACGAGCAATCGCTGCCACCACAAAAGGCCGGGAATTGAAATTCTTGCGAGCCTGTGGCACAATGCAATCCCGGCAAGTTCGTGCTACGGCTGTCAACACGGGCGAGACACGAAACATTCCAGGGTCCGTCCCTAGTAGAAGGAGAGTTTCCAGCCACGCGCCGCCACAGCCACGCGCCGATGAAGCCGCTTCTGCCTCTCGGGTCGAGCTTCTCGCGGCGCGCGTGGAAGCGATGCTCTGTTTGCGCTTGGAACCAAAAAAGCCACCTTCAATACGTACATGAGGATCATCCGGTCGCATCGCAGATTCTGATTTAACCCGCAACGCGGCTTTCACCCTCCGAATCGGTGGCTGTACGACTTGCTCCCGCCGTCCACAAACGATGGTCACCGCCTTTTAACCTGTCACAACCGTGCTGAACGAGCCACATGCATACGCTTCCTTCGCAGGTAGGGCTCCCCTGAATACCCCAACCTCAAGCTGTCTGTGACATCAACCACGGTTGCTGTAAAAGCGTCGGCGTCTATTGTTCAAACATCAGCTGCTGTCATCCAAGAGAAGACTGCGCACCAGATCCGCTTGAAATTAACGTCAAACACGTCGTTTGAGGGCTCTCGCATCTTATAGCACGACACCCAATGGACGTTTTTAGGCGACGCGGACCCGCGTGGTGTGGCGCACGCAGTAGGTTCCGGGCGCCAACGCACTCTGTCGCAGGCCAAGAACCTAATCTCCACTTACATGTGACAGGCTACGAAGTTTGACTCTCCGCAGGATTCGTCGTTTTTGTGCATCCAGCTACTTGCTCGACTGTATGGCCATGGCCATCGATACCGCGAGCAGAGAGGGGAGTTTAATAAGAGCAAGCGAGAGCGTGCTTCCGCAGCGAAATCGCAGCTCATACACGACTTCGAACGCCCTCCTCGCCCTCGGCTCTATAAACACTCTCGATCCTGTCAAGAATTCCTGTACRCTTAGCTTAGCACTCCGCAGCTCGGTGATATCCTACAACAGAGAGCTGGCAGATAAAAATGTCCTCCCGCAGCGAGACAGCGGCTCAAATACTATAGTGCACGCGCTTTCATTCTGCCGCCTTTAGGAGATCGCAACGAGACTCTAGCTTATATGCTATCTCGGACGCCCTTTTAGCATTCCACTCCCGAGGAGGACTCTGTAGTGCTCTTCATCCTACGCGGATGAATTGTATAGCTAGCTAAGAAGTCCACAGTCCGACGGTCCTCCTGATGGAAGAAATATGCAAATAATCTCCGCTCGCAATGAAATCGCAGCTTACATGCCATCCCAAATATCTTTTCGAAGAATCCCGCCTTTTGGAAGGAATGTGCAGTGCTCTCGATCCAGTCGCGATGACCTGCATCGCCAAGCAACCAATGCACAGCTTCGTCGGCCTACGATAAAGAGAGATGGGAGGATTTCAGACGTCCATTGAGGCAAAATCATCTAAAAGCGCTATGTCAACAGGTAGGCCCTCCCCTCCCAGGCCTGCAGAGATCCCTTGGTCTCGCCGTAATTGCTGGCCAGCAGCCTGTATCCATCTCCAAGTAGCGCCTTCTGTGTCGCATTCAGCGGGACTTCCTCCCTCGAAAAGTTAAGTACTACCAGAGCTGTCTGACCATCTGCAGCCGTCTTCGAGTACGTAAAAGTGTGCGAATTTTCGTAATCGTGCAGTTCGAAGGCCCCAAACATGAACAACTCTCGATATTCCTTCCTCATCTCGATCCGAGCCTTCCAGAAATGCCAGATACTGTCGGTATCGATCTTCTGGGCCTCCACATTGAGCCAAGTATAGTTCGGATTGACGTTCATCCATGGCAGGTCGCTGCCCGTGAATCCACCATTAGGCTCGTTGCTCCATTGCTAGAGAATCGATCAGTGTAAGCCCTAAATTGTCAAGGGGATCTTCAGAAAAGCTTACCATGGGAGTGCGGGAGTTGTCCCTTCCGACCTTGAACACCCCAGAGATGGCTTTCTCGCGGGCGTTGGGATCATTGGGGTGGGCCTTGACGTAATCTTCAATGTAAATCAGGGCATCAGGATCACGGAACTCAGAAAAGTCCCAGGTTGCTGGCATGTTTAGCATGCCAATCTCCTGTCCTTGGTAGATGAATTCTGTGCCTGACAGCGTGGTCTGCAGTAGCGCGAGGAGCTTCCCAGCCTGACGCCAGTACTGTGGGTCACCGGTTGCATACCTGCTGATGCTTCGAGGCTGGTCGTGATTCTCCTGAAAGATGGTGCCCCAGGCATCAGTGTCTGTGATTAGTTGCTGGACCTTTTGTATTGCTGTTTTGAATGAGGGAAGGGTGTAGCTGTCGTCACCATCTGTGTAGTTCGACACCTCATGTTTCGCGAACTCATCGGGAGTGTCTGCGAAGCGGAAGGTTCCAAGTCAGTGATGTCTCAAGAGCTTCAATAGTTCGAATGCGCGGACGTACCGTTGTTTCCTAGTTTGATCACATCAAAGTCAAAGACCATGGACAGCTCGTTTTCGGCAGGCTTGACGTATCGAAGAAGTTCGTCATATGGCGTCAATGGCAGCTCTCCAACGAGCACCAGGTCCTTCTCGGGCGCGTCCCGAGCGATCTTTGCGCTCAATTCCTTGAGCCAGTCGTGCACCTTCGGCCCATTGATGTAGTATTTGCTTCCCGGTTGCCACTTTCCATCAACGGCAATCTCGGCATCCGGGAATGTTGTGTCCTTGCAATACCGGTTCGCTGGAAGCAGTCAGAATGTCTTTACTTTGCGTGAGGACAGATAGAACGCCACTCACCAGTGTCCACACGGAATCCGTCCACTCCGCGATCGAGCCAGAACTTGACGGCCGAGTCGTATACTGCTTCCCTCAGCTCCGGGTTTTCCCAATTGAGATCGGGTTGTGACTCGAGAAACAGGTGCAGATAGTATTGTCCCCTTGCGGGGACCCACGTCCACGCACTCCCTCCAAACGCCGCGCGCCAGTTCGTCGGCTCTTCTACCAATTCATCTCCAATCTTGTTACCTGGGCGTTTATCTCCCCATATATACCAGTCTTTCGTGTCTCCTTTATTCACGCTTTGTTCAAACCACTTGTGCTGGGTGGAGGTGTGTGTAATGACGAGATCTAGGAGGATACGCATACCTTTTTTGTGGACTTCGCTGATCAGCTGCTCCATGTCCTGGAGTGTGCCGAAACGCTGCTCGATGTCCTGGTAGTCAGAAATATCGTAGCCCCAGTCGTTCATTGGTGATTTATACGTCGGAGAGAGCCAGATGACATCAATGCCGAGATCTTTCAGGTAGTCTGTGCACACGTTATTGAGTGTATCTGGCAGCAACTGTCGGTCGTCGAACATACCTAGTTTGGAAATTATGCCTGGAATATCGCCGATGCCATCTATAGATGGCTCCGAGTTAGCAGTCGACTGAGCAAGGGCGAACTGTCCTGCACTGACCGCCATTGCTGTCTTTAAAGGACATGGGCCACACCTGGTAGCAGACCTGGCCTTTCCACCAAGGCCGCTCCTTGTCGTCTGCCGCCATGTTCGAGGTGGCGAAGGAGGCGGTGCTGCTGCTGGAGGAGATGGTCGTGCTTGTCGAGAAGATGTCGCTGTTGTTCGAAGAGGCCGTATCGAAGCTTGATGCWATAGAGGCTGCTTCGAAAAGAGACCCATTTCCTTTTTCCGCTCCGCGATCGGCTCCATGTCCTGTGTCGCCCACTGCGCACTCTGCAAATCCCAGATCGAGGGGCGCCATGTRAATGAAGGAGGGGTAAGTTTCGAGATATACTTGTTCGATGTTCAATGGGACAGCTGCGTTGATTCTGAAAGATGAATGTAATTTTCTTGTGCGCTGATGTTGAGGGAAGGAAGAGAAAGGGGAAGGCGCAAAGGCTATGGGTAGGCGATCATGTATTGGCCATCGTGACTGAAGATGGCAGAGCATGAAGACAGACCCACCTGATGGCATCCTATGCCAGCCTGTTGTCGGTTGCCTTGGGCAGCTGTTTGCTCGAGCACGAGTCGTCCACGACCTTCGGCTGTGCTGCCATGAGCAGGGCCTTCCGATTCGATCGGGATGTTGAAGATTGTTTGATTACTGGTACACGATCAAGGAACCATTCACTATGTATACTTCTGTGTCGTATTAACAATCTTGGCTTACCAGCATGGTGGGCATGCGGTTGAGATTGGTGGCCAGATCGTAGTTGTTGAAAGAGGAAAGCTGGCGAAGTATAAAGGACGCGTTATAATAGCTGAAATGTGTGTGCTAGGGTGTTCCAGGTTCGCCCACAACTTCGCTGCGCGAATTGAAAGAGTACTTGATACAAAGAAATACTCCGTATATGTATAGCGAGCAAACGGATGAAAATGTTGCAAGTTGTGGTTGTAAAGKGAAGCTTGGATGACGCGAATTTCGCGCGCTGGCGTCACTAGCGCGCTTTCGCGTCGCTGTTGGCAACGACGAATGACGAAACATCGGAACATCGGAACAGTGCACAGGGACCGAAAGACAACGACGTTGACACCGGAGGTTCAGCAGACACACCTAGCCATCTAAACACATAGGTATTACACATCGACTACCTTTCAGTATGGCCCCAAAACGCCGCACTACCACTCCACGGAATGCGACCCGACAGCAATCCACAATCTCCTTCGCTGGCAAGAGCAAAATCACCAAACCATCAACACCAAAGAGCAACAAGGCAGCGCAAAAAGATGCGGCGCTCCTAGACGAAATTGTAAACACGGAGCTAGAGCCAACGACCGACGAGAAAGCAATCGCTGAGCAGGTCAAGGAAGAGGTGCAGACGCTCGAAGACCCTCTCCATGCGAAGTCAACTACCGCAGAGGACGTACTTGGCGGACGAGCAGAGCAGAGCGAAGTGGGAGCCGTCGGCGGCACAGGATCGGGCTGGATCGGTGATGAGGAGTCCACAGCGAGGAAAACGTCAGCAGCTCAAATTAACAAGTACTGGCGGCAGAAGGAGGCAGAGCGGAAGGCTCCAAGGATCCACCAGGAGGATCTCAGCATGCACGAGAAGATACTGCGAGAGTGGGACATGAGTGGGCAATACGGAGTAAGTTGTGTGCGTAGACTTGAAGAATCGTGCTAACATGCGAGAAGCCCTGTATTGGCATCGCTCGCCTGAAGCGCTGGAAGCGCGCCAACATGCTTGGCCTCAATCCTCCGATTGAGGTTCTAGCTGTGCTTCTCAAGGRGATGGATGGGGGCGAAATCAAGTCACAGCGAGCTTATGTCGACGAATTGATGAGCTCGCGGTTTATCGAGACCTGAGGCTTCATGGGTAGCGGATCACATTATGGGTAGCGCGGCGTTCATGGGCGTTTTGCTTATTACCAGACAACTTCGAAATGAAGTCACGGGCACCAGAGAATCTCTGCTGAATGTGGGCAGATGATCTACGAGTACGCATTGCGGCATCATTTGAGCCGGAACGTCGATTGTGAGAGTGGCGATTCGTTTTCCATTTTCGAGCAGAGTCCCAGCACTGTTGAGCGAGAATATCTCTCATATTCATTCGATGCCATGCCATGATTAAACGATCTCGTTCGTGACTCTTGCAACAACTGTCTGCAAGCAGAGCTCATAGAGGCAGGAAACCCCATGAAAGTAGGACACGCAGCGCAGGAGAGTAATGACTCCAAAGAGAGAGCAATGTAAACGCCAGATTGGTTTATCGTCCTCATTCCGTCCGCTATACATACAGCGCGTACAACTTCTAAACATTGCCAGTCTCCAATCGACTTTCCGAACGCCTTAAATGCCCCAGGTGTGTTATTTCTGTGGATGCCCGTCTAGAACTTCATCATACAAGTGACATCTGCCGCGATCTCCTATACCGGCAGGATTAACATCACTTGAAGTCATTCGCGTTGCCACTCAGCAGTAGCCCGATGATCAAACCGAACAGACCCAGGACGGATGAGAAGATCTCGATGACCAGAACCTTGACGAATCTTCACATTGTCAGCAGATGGTCGATCTAGCGTGCAGCTTGATTCCCACTCACAAGCTTGGATCCGCTGCATCAGCCAGCGCGGCGCTGGATCCGTTGATGCCCACACTGACACCGCAGATTAGATTGCACATCCCAACAAGTAGTCCAGACCAGAATAGAGCGAATCCCGTGAAGTAATTTCCAGCGGCATGAATAGCCTCTCCCGAGACAGGCGTCAGCTTAGCAGAGAATACAATGCTCATGATGACTCCGTAAATGGCGACAACTTCGCAGAAGATGATGGAGATCAAGTTCTTTGTCCGGATCCTCGGTGCCTTGACACCTCCTCCGAGAATGGATGTGCCTGTGATGAAGATTCCCCTAAACGCCATCGTCTTGTCTCAGCTTCATTTCTTATGCTCTTTGCGTCGTCGTTCACTGACCATGCCGCTCCGATTACTGATAGGCCAATGCAAAGACCGATCCCCGCAGATGCCCATGCGTAGGGCGATATCGATTCGAGGAAGGCTCCGACGTTGAATGCTTCTCCCTCGCCTTGGAAGAGCATGTCTGCAATCGCCATTAGCTCCTGTCTCCTACTATGCAGAGTGGATGGCGTACATAAACCAATTATGGCCAGTGTCGAACCTGCACCATAGGTGCCATATGTGAGACCGCCCATGATGGCTTGTGAAGGGTAGGGTGTTGACGTCGGATGGAAATGATCGTGAAAGTGAGGTCGAATCCGTGACAGCATGTGCTGAGGTTCGAGCGGGATCAGCCGAGAACGCCGCAAACATGTCCACGTCTTCCGTCGCTATCCACCCTCCACTGGACATCCTCACACCGGCCGACAACCTCACACGTCGTCGTGTTCCCCCAGATCGTCTAGTCAAGAAGCACTATCCCGCTGTATTTCCGCAACTCTCCGTCGCCCGCTCTCGAAGATGGCGCAACCGGCGACGCCGCAGGGCTTCTACGAGCTCTACAGAGGCACTTCGTATGCATGCTGCGTCTGATCTCCTCATAGATCGTCACTGATCGGGCAATGTAGCATCGGCGTCGCTCTCGCAGATACGCTTGACGATCTCATCAGCAGCCGTCGTATCGAGCCGCAGCTGGCGATGCGCATCATGGCCAACTTCGACCAGCACATCGCCTCCGTTCTCGGTGAAAAGGTCAAGGCGCGAATGACCTTCAAGGTACGCATGAGTGTCCTTCGATTTTGAAGACTTAGCAAAGCCCGGTGCGGTTACTAAACTAGGGTAGGGTCACCTCGACGTGTATAGGTTCTGCGACGAAGTCTGGACATTCATCATCAAGGACGTCAATTTCAAACTCGACAACAACACACAACAGCTTCATGCGGACAAGATCAAGATTGTGGCTTGTCAGTCGAAGGTCGCGGAGAAGACTTAGGAGGATCCTTGCCGACCGAAGAAGCATGCGCCACGAGCCAGACCGCCACGAGAGCCCACAAATCAGGCGACTGGGCCCGAGATCGTACCTTTGCATCTATACCACAATACTCTCCATAATGGAGTCTCTGGCCAAAATGAACCAAATCGCATCATACGCGAACTTGATATCAAACGCGAGCCGGGCATCGAAAGCGGATCAGATATCAAACGCGAACCAGATACCGAACGCGGACCACATATCAAACGTGAACCAGACATCAAACGCGAGCCGGTGATCGACCGGGAGCCAATCATCAAACAGGAGCCACGCATCAAACAGGAGCCACGCATCAAGCAGGAGCCACATATCAAACAGGAGCCACGAATCAAACAGGAGCCGGTCCTCAACCGTAAGCCCGTAGTGAGAAAGGAGCATGACTGAGGGGCTGCGTTACTCAGATGTGCTTTCTAGCGCTCACAAGAATGGCAAAGTGAAGCTTTCGGGGATGTATCTCACGATGCCCATTCAGTATAGTCAAAAGTGTACGCTATCGTTGGGCCCCGTTGGCACAAAATAGACTACTTGAATTTTCGTTGTGACAGTGACCTTACGCTGATATTGACCAAAAGCCAAGAAAGTAGTCTAGAAAGCACATTCAATGAATCAATTTGCTCATTCCAGAGATGTCGTCTGTTGATTGTGTTTGCCTCTCCCATCTTTGGGTTGCGTACTAAAGCTCGACGGTGTCGATCCTCCAGATACCTAGGTATGATTGCAGGATAGTTGAGAAAGCAAGTTTGTTGTACATGGTCAAATTGTGGGTGTTCCTGCTGGAAGACAATGTGCAACAATCTCAGTTGTAGACTCATGGGCTGCGGAACTCGTGGGACGCCCCGAGCAAGACGTTCGTGGATTGACCTCCTTACAACGACCTCACCTAAAGTACCTCCTGGTTACAACCAACTCGGACCGCCAGCCATCATGTCCACACAGCCCAAAACGCAATGGCTCTTCTACGCAATCGCATCCGGAGGCTGCGCGGCTCTTAACGGAGTTTTCGCGAAGCTCACGACGACATCTCTGACAACCTCATGGGCAACCGGAATCTCGCATCTCTTTGGACTAGATGAGCCCAGCGTGATCGTGGAATTCCTCATCAGAGGCGTGAGAAAGAAAATCCATACGAAGCCAATCGAACGCGCCATCTGACATTTTGACAGTTCTTCTTTTTGATGAATTTGGCTTTCAATGGTTGTTATCTTCCTTCATATGCACCTAAGCTCAAGCTATACTAACACACTTCCTCTCCCAGCCGTAATGTGGGGACTTTTCACGCGTGCTTTGACTCTTGCGAGTAGCACAGTACGAGTGAGCGTAATCAACACCAGCGCCAACTTCTTCCTTACTGCTTTGCTCGGCGCCGTGATCTTCACAGAGTCATTACCTGGTAAATCCAAGCTGTACACAGATCACTGGACCACGACATCTGACAACTATCTAGGACTCTGGTGGTTAGGTGCCGTAATGTTAGTCATCGGATCCGTCATCATTGGACGACGAGAAGAACCTGGCAAGGAAGWTCAAGTTGGTGGAGGGACAGAGCCCGTTGTTGGAGGGGGATCTATAAACCTGGACTATACGGATGAGCCGGATGCTCCTCCGCCTAGTGTGCGTGCTCCCCCAAAAAGTAGCGGCGAAGCAACTTACGAGGAGAGTAGCGATATCGAGTTGGTGAACCCAAGCAGCAAAGCCGGAGGCGGCACCGCAAGTAGATGAAGAATCTACTCCCAGTTTGACACACGGCTCTAGCTCACGTAAATTCACCTATCATACCGGTCACATTCAGCCTGTCCCAGCGCCAGCAGCCTCAGTGTGACATTCGGACCAGGCAACGTCACGAGAGTCGATTCTGTACAAACTACGACTACTTATACAAGAAACCCGATCAGCGTCTCCAGCATCTCTCTCGTGTCTTCATCGTCCTCGAGACCTTTCCTTTGCTCGTCGAGTGACTTGCGGATATTGTTGAAGAGGTCCTCATCAACGGAAAGCGCTTGCACTTTCTTTTTCACGACTTGATCCTCCGCGATGAGCCACGCGAGGATGACATCAATCGTCTGTAGGCAGAACAAGCCGCYGTCCAAACGGCGCGAGAACCACTCATCAGCACGCTCCTCGCTCTCCTCTGCGGAGAGCGTTKATTGCTCATGGGCGATGTTCTTGTCAACGACTGCCACCTTTCGAGCGTAGTCCTTGCGCAGCTGAAGCAGCTTCGCCACCTTCTCGTAATCCTTTTCGGCGAACTTGGCAAGTGTTCGTATTCTCGCCGGCGATTCTCCAGCAAGAAAACGCAGCAACGCAGCCGATATGCCCAAGATGTGTTCTGTTACCGTACTATCGGCCTTCTTCATGAACATCGAGAAGATTGGTTTGAGACCCGCAGCTTCAACCACCCTTTCGCAGACGTTTGCAGAAGAAGACYCACGTTGCGAGCCCACTGCGTGATCTAGAACGCGTAGTGCTCGTTGAGAGATATTTTTCGTGCCTTCCTTCAGCATAATGAGGCATAGCTMCACTCCTTCCGCTTCGACGAACTTGCTCTTGCCTTCTGGCTCGTCGACAACACATGTCAACGCATCAAACAAGTTCTCCGCAAATTCTTCCTCGTGGCTGTCCTTTGGTGGGTCGCGTTTTCGATATGCGGCAAGTAGCTGGAGAAAAAGATCGACGCCATCGATGTCCTCAGCTAGCCGCCTTCGCAGCGGCACTGAACTCTGCAGGAGCACTTGAAGCACTTCTGCAGCGTACTGCTTGTTTTGGCCGACAGGCTTTTCTGCCTTTTTCGCGCGGTTACACAACCACAGCAGCACTTTCTCCTGGCCAATCTTCTCCGCTACGGATTGCTGGCTAGCAAGGTTCTCCAGCACCGACAGACTGTGATAGACTCCGCTTCGATCACTCTCGTTATCCTCATCCAGTCGTGCCAGATTGCTCATGAGTAGGTCAAGAAGATCGGCATCGAGCATTGCACCAGCGAGAGCACTCCATTGATCCGGCCCAGCTTCCACGTCCTCGTCCAGTAATTCAGAGAGTATCTCAATCGCGCCGATCGCAATGTCCGTGTTTTCATGCGCCAACAATCCGACCAGACTCGCGACCGAGTTGGACTCTGCGAATTCAACATATAGCTCAGGGTGTTCACTCAGCAAGCTCCAGCTCTTGATCTCCGCATCCAAGTCTGCTTCAGAATCGATGAACTTTGCCGGATCGTTCTCGTATCGTGCTCTGAGTTGCGCGTTCTTCACCACCTTCTTCTCGAAGCTCGTCGCTAGCCGCCGTAGCCATGCCGAATCGATAATTTCCTCTTTGAGATCTTCTCCATCCTGCTCATCCAAATAGTCCAATGCCTCTTCGCCGCCTTTGGTCACGCCGCTGCCAAAGAAGCGACCATCTTCGTCGTCATCTTCGTCATCCGGGGGTAGCTCTGGCCCAGCCTCTAAGTCGTCGTCCTCCGCGTCCTCTACTGTTGCGCCATTCGTGTGATTTGGTGATGAAGAGCTTGACAGTTTCGTGGCTTTGTACACTGCTTGTGCGTCTGGTGCCTCGAACTTGCGCTTGTGCGATGCAACTGACGCTCCTGGCTTCTTGAAGAGTTCATCGATGCTTGTCATGATGTCGTTTGCGATGTGTTAGTTCAACTTGCTGGAGGAAAGTATCGAGCAGGAACACGGACTTTGGAAGGTTTGACGAAAGCTTAAAAAGCCCGGGCAGCTTCCACTGCTCGGCTGCTCTGCGCACGACAACGTCAACGTACGCCATACCAGACTCTTCCGCGACTTTGACGAGGGAGAAGCAAGGCTCACAAAGTCTCGCGAGGCAACATGCGCTCAGGCTGACATGTCATCGGAACCGCGCTGAGTAATCTGCCTTTGACCGATTCAAGTACATTGTCCACATGRCAAACCCCGATACAACAGAACCACCTGCACCTTTGAGAGCTCGCAGCGTATAGCTAGCTATAGGCGAGCCGCTGCTTCGAACACCGCCACTTGCGCATTCTGGCGGGCTTCTGCAACTTGCCCACTATCATCGCATCGCAAAGCTGTGACCGTTCTCCTTCCGCATTCAACGCAGCCTGAACTTGTAGCGCGAATGCATTGGGCCATCGAGCAATCTCGCTCGGTATAGACACTTGGCAGGCTCCCTTGTTCGTGGCATGTTCCGTATTTGGATCGACGGGAGGCAAGAGCAGCGTGTAAACTACTCCTCGTGCGTCTTCGTAACAGACAAACAATGTAACCCAATTGGACCACTTTTGCAGCGAATCCAATGGTTCCGATCGCTGGCTAAAGGATCTAGCGTTCATAGTTACAACTCTCGCTAAAAACCTGGTTCGCGAGACGAGCTCGCGTGTCTCCCTCGAGGCGCAATTCGAAACGAGGCTTGGAAGTTGCCGCATCCTTCTCGTCGGACCTCTATCCGCAATCGCTAGCCAATTGCACCGGGCAAACACTGACGGCGACAGCTACCAAATCGAGAGCACACCATCGTCATGAAAGTTGGCCGACACATGCGTCAAATTCTGTCACATGAAGGYACCGATCGGATGAGATGAAAATTGATTACTACCTAGCCTGAGTACCGGACGCTACAATTCGATCCTTCTCACACAATACTTTCGGAGGTACCTAGTTTTGGAGGGTGGCGATATGCAGGCTCCGGATTGGCCCTGCAATACCAAGCAGCGTGAGACTGTGAGTCTCTGTGGATTTTTGGCACTCGAGCACTCTACTCCGTATACCATATTGCTGCGTTGCGAGCCATGTCTCGAAGATGTCATATCAAATCGAGCTTGTGATTCCGACTTGGCGCATAGAGACACGCTGAGTTACTGTAAGGTCTCTAGGCGCGCCGCAGCGGCACCTTCGGCGCGCCAACACGTTTGCCCCACGCTGAAGTCTGGACTTCTCCAAAGTCCAAAGTGCCGAAATGGGAAAACACTGTATTTGGAGTTTGAGCTAATCCGGCCGGATCTTCGTCTGCATCRGCATCCCGTCAAGTGTTTGGATTACACTTTTCACCAGGATCGTAAAAAAAGTAGGCGAAGGCGGTTACCTATCAGCCGAATTCGCCGACGGAAAAGAAGGAAAGAAAGCCGGCAGTTCTGCAACAGGTCCAGCGATGTCTCACGCGATCCCAGATCACAGCAGACGTCGCGGACTGCACTTTCCGGTTCAAGGCAACGGCCGGGGAGAAGGCCAATTAGGGGGTCGATTGTCACGCAGGAGTACTTTACGCTCCTATGACTCCTTTGTGGTAATGATTTACCGCGCTCGTACATCACGAGACGCGCTGCTATCGAGTCGACCACGATGTCTCGCCAACTTGCAATTGGTGCACATATAACATCGACCGGTGGCATCGAGCGGATCAACTGTAATAGTCACTGCAACTAGACTGGCACACAGCGGGCCGCGAGAAAGCAAAAAGTGAGCGAGCGAGCTTGAAGTTGGTATTGGGCCTGGCCAGACGCATCCAATAGATGATGACTTCGATTCGCGCTTGACCAATATACACCGAGCTGGTCGAAGCATCATTTTAGTGACTGCAATGACGACGCCGCGGTAATGACTTTGGTGAGACAAAATTACGCAGCAGCCCTGGAAGAGGAAAGCGTAAAATAATCTTGCTGTGCTCCGAATGCGCGGTTGTGCCGACGCGGCCTTGTCAATCAATGACATAACCTAATTTAGCATGACAGAAAGCCTACTGCGTGATGCCGAGGACATTTCACTGGTGGAAACGTATCACCTGAGCTAAAATCTTCCTGATGCGGATTGTGCTCAAATCTATCCCAGCAAGCTTGCGCCTGCTGTAAAAGGCTAGCAAGTCGGTGGCATCCCAGTCGCGGACACGCGGGTGTGCTGTGCTTGGCCAGGCTCGTCAGGGTTCATTTCTGCGGCACAGATGATGTGTTGACCTTTTGGGAGTACATGAGTACCGATCCATCCGCCATGGCCGATCGACCGCTTCCGTGCGACTCTTTGCGACCGAGCGGATATGGAGGCTATTCTATTCTACGGTGACCAGGACGAGGCAACCAGGCGGCAAGTTCGCTCTGTCGCTGCCCAATACTCCCATCGGATTGGACCCAGGAAGCGCAAAAAGTCCAAGTTGCCAAAGCAGACGGGACAGGAAAGCAAACGAGGCCACTACAAGAAGTTGGCAACGACTACATCTGATACTGGTGCATCTTCCTCGAAATCGCATCAAGATCATCCCTTCCAAACAGTGGTCTCTAGTCAGCAGTACGCCTCGCATGGTCAGGCGCAGGCGCAGGCAGAGTCAGATGTTGGCGGCTCGCTGGATGCCCAGCRGCGGATGCAGAGAGACCTCCAAATACGCAGAGAGTTGAGCGGGTCTGAGACATGCGCTTCGTCCAGCGAGGTCGGATCGGATCCAACTCTGTCCCCGCATACTCCACAGTTCGATCTGGTCCGAAGCACAGGTGCATCGCAATCACCGGACAAACCGCCGTCGGCTTACAGAAGATTACCTGCGTATACCTGGACAGAATATCCTCGCTATGTCGGCAATCAGAGTCCTGCGTCTCCCCCGAAGTTTACACCAACCAGCGCGATTGCTGCAAAACGGCGAACGTTGGAACTTCCCGATCCTGCAGGACTTAGCTTGCAACAAAACGCTCCGCGATCACACCCCATGGACACACCTCCAAGACTTGCTCATTCGCACTCAGAAGGCGCCTCCTCCGGTCACATGTCATCCCGAAACTCCCAGCGGATCAGCGACGGACATGCTATGTCGAAAGAGGAAACTGCATGGGGTCAAATTTCTTCTCCACCGCGATTGCAGGTCTTGAGATGCGCAACAGAAGCAAACGATGAACCGGGCGCCGGTGCAGCGCGATGGCGAAGTGGCACAGTCGGTGGTTTCAGTCAATCATGTCCTCCAGGTTGAGGCTGGGTGGCGGGTCAATAATCTTTGTCACATTGAAGTTGAGTATCTTACCACCTTGGGACTATCATTGGAATTACGCCTGCAATGCCACAAGGACTGTCTGCAAACGACAGAACGAGTATACCGTTCAATGGCAACCTAATCGGACTTTGCTGGCACGAACATAAGCACCCAACACATTGGTGTGTTGCGCCGAGCGAGCAGCGTGCCCCTCTGATGATGGAGATCGACGTCTATCCCGATTTGCCATTCATCACATGCTGGAGTGAATGGGACATACATTCGATGACGCGAACCTGATGCGGAAACGTGGGCAGCACCTCACAGTTGCAAATCAACCATTCGCGCTCATATGCGCACGCGCACGAAAAGCAAGAACAACGTTGCGTCACATTCTCGAGTGTGGGGCAGAAACCGTTGTGGGGCAGGGAAACGCAGATGGTTTGAGCCGTTGAGGAGACGGGCCATGCCTCTTGAATTCTCTGACGCATAGATTTCGATGAGTGGTCTGAATAGCTTTTTGCCCAGACGTGGGGGGTGGGCTCAGGGATGGGATCATGAGAACGACATATCGCTGTTGAGGCTTGAGTCTTGGGCGTCTTATCTGCGAGCGGGACCTGGGATTAGAAGTGATAGAATGAACAGACTTATGCCGCCGTGGCGTGGCCTTTTATACAGTCTTGTTCGTCTTTGAAGAATAGGTACTGTATATGTATATATATATATATATATATATGTGTGTGTAAACAAAACAGGAAACATCGTAAAGTCCTTCGTTACAGACACTTTCTGCATCCTCAGCATTTCGCATCATCTGCGGGTAGTACAGATATTTATGGTATGGTCTCTTGAGATGCTAAGATGACCTMTCCGAGACCTCACGCAACGCCGCGCTTGAAATGCTCTAATAACTTTCATTTCGCTAAGGGAAACTTCAGATACTTGTCACGAACTCATCGAAAGATCTCGCAAGGTATGCGGACACAAGCTTTCGCCAGTCCAGTTTCAAAGTATCGCCCCCAGCGCCAGAATCAATGCATCCATTGCCAAACCCGTGCCATGCTCGCCCGTGTAGGCTCACAAATTCACCAGGCGGCAAGCACATTTGGAAGACTTGCCAATCAGTCAATGCATCTGCCTGAACAGACTGATGCAATTTGACCAGAGCTCGCTCCCTACGGGTGCTGGGTTCCACGCATTGGAGAGAAAACTGTGCAGTCTCGAAGCCTTCACCCAAATCGATATGATGGAACTTGAAGATCATTTGCGCGTGGCCGCCCGGACGTAGCGGATACTCGCTTGCAAGAGATACGTGGATGCTGATCTTCAGAGTCGGGAGCAGCTCGTTACGAAATATGTCATTGGCGCAGACCATGGTGCGATGGTCCACCAGACGAAGCGCGTGGAATAGATCGTATGGCGGGACATGGCGGAGGATGGAGAGCCAGATTTCTGTTGGGAGGTCCCGAGACGCAGATCTCATAACGCCGGTGTTTGCGATCTTGACGAAGGTGATGATGTGCAAGTGCAAGCATCAGGGAGCGAGGTGAAGTATGATCGACTCGGTCGTTGCTGCTCCTGAGTTCCTTCCCCTCTTGTCCTGAAGCACCCCACAATCGCAGCCACATCCCACAGCCACTGTTCCATTCACATTGGTCAGAACAAACATCTCGAGTCACTACACTTGACAAGACACACTTTGCAAACATGGAGAATAGCGCTGGTGATTCAAAGGTGCGTTGTCACCTTCAAAAGCATTGCCCTCCTTTGAGAGGAGGATCGTGCTGACACCTCCCCAGACAGCAGTCGACTATCTCGATCCCACTAACGAGCCAGAGCCATCTACCGAGACTGGTTTGGGCTCTCACTTTGGCAGTTCGTTTGATCCATCTATGAAGAAGAATGCCACCAGACAGCAGCCTGCTCAGTCGGCACCACAAGCATCAGCGGCTGAGAAACTCTCAACCACGTCGTCCAGCATGACGACCGCGCAACTGCAGGCGGCCGCTGCCGAGGGTGATCCCAACAACTTGCAGAAGAAGAAGTAATGGTGAGCTGTGATCGATCTTCCAACATTCGAAGAATGTCGTTGACAACCCATAGGCAGTCGCGACAAAAATGCCATGTGGTTACAACAGCACACATCTCAGCACACAAGGAATCAATGTACTCCTGGCGGAATACACAAAGTTGCACTCAATGACTATGACGAGCCTGATATTTGAGTGACGATAGCTACTCTAGACTTTCAATGCCGGAATGACTTGATGGTTGTATGCTTTCATCTCTTCCCGCTTCGTTGTTTCCATGCGTTCGTCCATGCTTCGATCATGAACCTTTTCATAATCTTTCTCCACCCGCAACCTGGATCCCATAATCTGCATAAGGGAAAGCCTCCAGCGTAGAGAACAATCTCGCCCATCCATCTCCAACTTCTCCCGGTGCAGCACCATTCCCTCCTTCGGCCTCCTTCATCTCCCCCGTCAAGCCTGCAAGAACCTCATCCTCCCGTCCCTCGTATTCCTGCAACAAGCCTGGATGAGGACACCACACAACCTGCATCCCCGCTCTCCTCCCACTCTCCACACCTGGAACACTATCCTCAAACACCAAGCACTCCTCCGGTTTGACCTCTTCTTTTCCCTCTCTCTTCAATCGATCATTGATTGTCTTCAATGCAAGCAGATAGATATCCGGAGCCGGCTTGCCCCTCCCCTGTGCGATTCTCTCATCGTCCCCCAGCACTCTATGTTCCTCCTCAAAGACCTTGAAGTGCTGCTCCAAATGCTTCGTCTTGAGTTCGAAGTTCGCTTTATGTGAACTGGTTGCCAGTGCGATCTGTATGGCCGGAGTCGTGCGTTTTGCGAGGGTAGAGAGGAGCTCAGGGACCCCAGGGAGTGTCTTGCAGAACCCAAAGTGTTGCTTTTGATGAACGTTGACTTTGGCAATCATCTCCTCGCGGGAGATGGGAAGTTGAGCCCAATCCATGAAGATCTTGCCAGCCTGCGGATCGTCAGTGGGAGTGGTCTACCGAAGTGGGTGTTGACGGCCATACCGTAGGACCAGGTCTGCCTTGCATCTGCGCCTTGATGTTCCATGGTAGATCCGGCTTTCCATATTCTCGCAGCACTGCATTCGTGCAGATAGTATATTTGTCCTCGGAGTCGATCAACAGGCCGTCCATGTCGAAGAGACAGGCCCGAATTGCGGGGACCCTGGATGCAACCTGTGCATCAGCTGTGAGCGCCGGTGATGAGGTCAATTTGGGCAGTAGACTCACTGTTTCGAGGGCGCCATTGTTGGAATGGCTTGTTTGGTGTGTGTGTGTGTAACAAGAAGCAGTGGTGCATGCACGATGAGATGGGGAGAAAGATGCAGCGGGGCGATTGAGTTTACATCATCATACCTAAATCCGAAAGAACGATATAAAATATCCATCTCGTCTCACCCGCCATTAGTCTGGCAATATGCAAATCAACGCCCAAGTCCGTAACAAAGGGTATCTTTCCGCTTCAAATGCAAGAATGTTCTTGCTTGCCTTGACCTCCTCGCATGCTACGCTTCGATTCCATATCGATCTCTCATGTATCCAAAGCGGTCGACCTCATTCCACCATTTGCTCACGATGTTGCGTCTCCTCCAAGGTTTTCAACTTGATGAATTGGGTTTCTTATAAATTTGTCGTTGAGCTCTTCCGCTTCACTGCAGATGCAACGCCTTCTTCGTGTTCTCATAAACAACATAAGTCTATGGACACGGGTCAGCAAACTCCACAATCGATAAACATTCTCGCATGATAGACTTACGATTGACACCGACGGAACGACTTTGAACAGATTCGGAGTCAGACCCTTGAACAAACCCCTTACTCCCTCTCCTTTCAGTGTCTGTCGCGTGACATCCATAATGCCGGTGTAGGTTCGTGGATGGCCTGGTGTACCCTGACTCTGCAGCCTAGTACGCAGCAGATTGATGGGGTAAACCGCACTCGCACCAATAGCCCCACTGAAGCCACCCATCAGCGCGAGATAGAAGTTACCCGGGAGAGCATCCTCGTCATGCTTTATCGTGGGATCCAATCGTCGGCTTCTCGCCACCATCTTCTTCTTCAGCGTCTCAAACACGCTCAGGTCAATGGCCGCGTAGGGAAACATTCCTATCAAGCCCATAGGGAGAMCGCGGTAGAAGGCCTGAATGCCGCCATTTCGCCACATCTTTCCAGCCGTGGACATGATGAGACGATTGCCCGTCTCACCGCCTGCGATGGTCGAGCACTGCATCTGGAACTTGAGCGTATCAAGCGGATAGACGGCCGCTTGTGCTACCATTCCAGCCATGCCACCGGCTACGAACATGGATGTAGGCTTGATACGTTTCGGGTCGTTGTGGCCCTCTAAACCAGCGATTGCACGTTTGGAGGCCTGGTGTTCTTCGTTAGCCCAGTCGCAATGTCGAAGGAGAGAATACAGATCTTACCTCGTACGCGCCAAATTTGACGGATGATTCCGGCATGACTTTTATAACGTTGAGGCCATTTCCTGTCACGTTCAATCAGTCCCGTATTGCTCGGCATCTACTTCACGTCGAACTCACCAGCAAACAGACTACGAATGCCGCCCGCGGYCCACAACTCATTCCATGCCAACATCAGCGTCCTAGCACCATGCTTGGTCGCAGCGAGAGGTCGACCCTTCTTGGCAAGCCGTACGGCATCGTCTGCATTGCCCGTCTGCGCGATCAGGTACACTTTGAGCCTGTCGAGTGGCGCGGTCAGGGTTCTAGAGGTAATACCGCTGAGACCTCCGGCCGCAAAGTAGCCTACATGGGGCACGAAGTCTATCAGCTTGACGTTCTTCTTGCCTTCATCCTGCGATTGCTGTCCATCGGACGTCACATCCGGAGCTTTCGCGTTGTCTTCTTTCCGACGGGCTGGCTTAAGCGGCATGTAGGGGTCGTCGTCGGTGGTGTTGTCGTCGTCAACACCGGGAAAGTGTAGCTGTGGCCGACTCTCACTGCCTTCCCACATGGATATAGGCGTGGCCTGGCTGGTCGTATCGTGGTGGTCCACCAAAGGTCGTTTGGCCGGTTCAACAAGCTGGGTAACTGCGCCGAACAGCGCATTTTTTAGAAAAGCGAGAACCGTACCTAACCCTTGTAGAGCCTCGTCGCTCATATGAACATCGCCTTCGGCGGAAATCTTCGAGGTAGATTGGTAATAGGAGAAAATGGCCTTGAGGCCGGGTGCGTTGGTAGGAATGAAGAGCAGGAAATCTACCCAGCTTCCGTTAGCCCTCTCTTCCACGCAAATGTGTTTGAGGAGTCTGTTTCTCCATGGTGTAGTGCCTACCCCGCCATTCGCTGAAGTCGATGGTGCCATCGTGGTCCTTGTCGATGTAGTTGAAGAAACGTTCTAATCGTGCGTTGGATACAGCCACGCCAGCTCTTTCAAAGGCAGCAGAAAGCTCCTTCTTCTCCAGTTTTCCACTAGAGTCACGGTCGATGGCTTGGAACAACTGCCATAGTTCCTTTTCCGTCTGCGTACAGAAGCGGCAGAACTCTTTGTAGCTGATACGGCCGTCGTGGTCGATGTCACACGCGCGTAGCATGTCTTTGATGAGGGCGTCGGCATCCTTAAGGGCTGTGTTTGATAAATTGATCAGCGATTCGTCAAAGATATCTTGAAGAACCAGCTGCTGGAATGTTGGGATAATGGATGGGAGGCTCACGGTGCTGCATCTTCTCTAGTCCTTGCTTCAAGTCGGCATAGTCCAAGCTGCCGGTACGGCGCACGTCGAGCCTGCGCCATAGCTGCTGAAGTCGCTGCTCCCGCTGTGCTTGGCTCTCGCCGTCCATAGCCGCCAATCGCAAGGGCACTGTGCTATCTCGCCCGCATTGCGGGTGATCGGGAGGCCCGACCGGAGTATAGGGGGTCCTGGAGCGATTCTATGGCGGAGGAACGGCGTCGTATGACAGTATGTATCGCGACTGTAGAAGATGTGACAGGTGGTGCGGGTAGTGCCGGGAGAGGAGGTGTGTGTCTTGTGCAGCTCGCGGGCGTCGGGTTCGCGCAGGTCCAACAAATTAGAAGAAATGTGTAGCGATAGTAGATGGTGGTCCGGCAGACTGCACGCGTTCGCGGTTCCGAATCTGCACTTGTCCGTGTTTAAGAACGATGGAGACACCGTGAACCACCACGACGGACGAGATCTGTTGCTGCTGCTGAAGCTTTCTGTCCAATGACATAGTTTGCTGACTTGACAGGTACCCACTCGCTTGGCTAAACTTCCATCTACCGCAAAGACCGATCGCTTCCGACCCCCCTATTGCTATTGCTGTTAACATTGTTCACCGCCGAAGATAGGGAACAGAAGAGGTATCTTTTCAAACTTCATTGACCATATCTAAAGACCTTCGCCGTTACATCATCCTGTTGCCTGGCGTCACTGCGACGACCCTCTATCGGTTCCCGGATAACATTCAACTCGTATGGGCAAGCCAGGAACCCTGGCATCGGCCTTCTTGTAAGCTCGACTCGATCTCGCCTGTATATGCTCGTCCGACCCTCGACGGTGCCCGGTACAGCTGATGAATCGAAGACGCCAATAATGCCGTCTCTTCAAGCAAACCGCTGGGCCTCCCAATGTAGGATGTGTTGCGTGAGAAGGCAACCCAATGAACCCAGGATCTCGAGGGTTTACGGGTCGGTCATTGGTGCCAGAGTGAAGGCATCAACAAGGAGGTCAAGACATTCCACCGTCTTCTGCATGCATCTCTTCTCAATCACTCTCACCCAGCACTCCCCTTCCCACTGCTCAACCACCAAACCAACACAACAAACCACAGCATCAACGCAATGGGATTGAACAGAAACAACACAACTGGTGTCGGCCTCATCAATGCCATGACCACACTTTGTGCAGATTYTCCTCTCCAAATCTCAAACTTCTTCATTCGTGTTTCTAGTCTTCTCGCAAAATCATCCAACGTGAGATTGTTCTCGGTATTGTACCAGCCAGGAGAATCTTTGCTGGATCTTCTTGAGCTTCCTGGTCTGGATCGCGGTGTAGAAGCTCCAGACAGAGTGGGGGATGGAGGGGCGGAGCCGAACGTAGCGAGCGTTGGGAGAGAGATTGAAGAGGAAAAGCTTCGAGTGAGACGTGTGAGAGAGCTGTGTTGTCGTTCGGGTAGGAGTGAGATCTCGGTGGCTGTACGGCCGTTCAGGACCAGAGACAGCGTATTCATCTTGGTGTATATCTCCGATGAGCAATGCGGATCAACAGCCTTCCCTTCGATCAATATGTATTTAGCAGATGTACACGAGATATCCCTCGCAAAGATATGTGAGTCACTTAGAACTCTTCGACCTCCGAACAGCGTCATATATGAGTGCAGCCTTTATCTACGACCCAGCATTTACCTCTCACTCATTACCGCAAAATCGGCAACATAGCGGGGATATCTGCGTGGTTGGGTACATAGGACATGGTTGTGGGTGCAGCCCCACCTACGATTCGCTGTTCGTTCGTGCGAGGTCTTGCCGTTCCTGGAAAATTTGACCAATCAAAGTGAATGATTCCGCACGAGGAACATATATAGGCGTCGGGGAGTAAGCATGACTCTGCGACAGGTCAGATGAACGGAATCAAGAGCTATGATTCCGTCGTAAATACACGTCGATCAGTTTCGGTGATGAAGTGGCGAGGCTGACTGTCCTACTTTTGTGATGATACAGTGCTCGGCGTTGACTGCTGATCAGGCGCCATAGCTACTGGTAGTGCACGTTGCCGTTGGTACAAAGCTCCGTCATTGCTCGCATGTGCTATCACGACCTTCTGCTTGCTAGCGATCATTACTGGGGACTGGTTCCCGGAATTCTTCCTGTCCTTCAGGATAGGGCAGCTATCGCTAGGCCCCTCCAGGCGGCCAGTCCTTGAAACCAGCATCGTCTCCATCACGGTTGGTCAAGTATCCAAACACGTCCGGGCGATGTAGGATATATTCAGGCACATCCTTGTTCTTCTCAACCCGCGCATACTTCTCGCCAACCCGGGCGAACAGATCCTGGCCTTTCCTGACCCGCCCCACTATCGTCTTTTCGTTCCTATTGGCTTCTGTGTTCCAAGGGGTGTGACTGAACGAAGCCATCTTATCCTTCATAGCCTCCAGCGTGGAGAAACAGCTCGAGCAATGCCATCCGGCATTTCTCATATATCCGCTTTCCCACCACCGTCTCCACCAGCTTCCTCCAATTCCATTTCTCAGGAAGTTTGGCGAAATCGTGRCTTCTTTCCCTCGGAACGTCGTGGCCTGCGGATGTGGCCACTGCGGTCCAATATGCTCCCATTGGAAACTGTAATAATAAAAGCGACTCTGCAAGGTCAACCTCTCTGGGAATTGACAGTGTTTCAAGACATCCACGGTCTCAGGTTTGGGAACTTCATCAACATCAGAAACAATAATGACATCCACTCCTTCCCTCGCCTGCTCCATTGGAAAAGCGCTGTAGAATAATGAATTCCGCAAGAAGTCCTCATGCTGCCAGGTGCTCGTGCCGATTTCTGGACCAGGGTCCTCGACCACTTTGTGCACGATCTTTTCGTGAAATTCCGCGAATCTAGACCAGTTCTCTTTTAGATGAAGAGGTTTGGGCTTCCCTGTGAACGTCGTCGCTGATTCCACGATGACAAAATAGTCTACGTATGGAGCAAGGGTGTTCAGGCGGATCTCCAACCAGTCCAGTTCGGAGGAGAAGAGGAAGAGGTCAAAGACCTTTCGTTTGCCTTCCTCTCCATCGGGATGTTGGAACTGATGATAGCCATGTGCTTTGCAAATGTCTGTTTCTTCGTAATCCGCCGTGGGAGGAGAATGGCCATACAAGTTTGTGTAGCTCCAGGGTAATTGTGCTGCGGCTGTCTGGCGATTCCGCAATATGAACAGCAGGAGTAAGGTTGTTGAGATTGCTGCAGTGGTAAGGAGCATATTTCGCCGCGGACGCGAATAGTTTCGAGCCATAACGACTATATTCTKATAATTCTGTCCCGCCTTTCGACAGTGTAAGAAAGAAATATCGGGATGTCCAGAGCCAGGGGAATCGCGGATATCATGCTGCAAAATTGTACCGTGCTGTCAGTTCATGATGCTCTCGGCATTGGCATGATGGATGGTCGCTGTCAGTCAGATACCATCGAAGATGTCATGAAGACAAGATGAAAGGAGAACGTTTGCGTGGTCGAAACCAAGGAGCTGGACTGCATTTGGATATGATCGTTGTAAGGTTTAGGGTATCCGATTTGTCGGAGGCGGCTCGCTCCTCCCTTCGCGTGGAGATTTGATGGTGGGGGCAAGGGTGTTAAATGCAGATGCGCGCCGCCGTCGCCGAGGCCCATGTCGAGCATACTGCTCAGGTCTGATGAGTCGGCCAGTCGAGTAGGAGTAGCTTACATGTACTCTACAGACTGAGGAGATGCATGTCGGATATGTTCTACCTAGTGGTGTTGGTCGTCAGATGTCAGGATCGCAACGCGGAATTCGCCCGCTGCTGAGCTTTTGATTGCTTCACTTCCAACAGTCTCAAGCTCTGTATATTCAACAACATCCGATATCATAAAATGGCCGACGCTTCTGAGTCGGGCAGCTCAACGCCCAACACGTCTCGATGGACTTCTCAGGCGCATGCCGTCGAAGATCGGCTGAAAGAAGAGACAATTGGACTCGTAACGCTCGATGACTTCCGCAAGAGACGCGCAGAAGCTCTGGAAGCTGCGCAAGATGTCGGCGGCAGCGGCGCAACGACACCGGAAGGGCGGTAAGGACCATCGTGTTGTTGGTATTTATTTGAACGGGTGCTGACGACCCCAGCACAGTGAGACGGCCGCTCCAAGCGCATTCAAGAAGCGGAAGAAGGGCGTGAAGAAGGGCATCCTATCCTTCAACGACGAAGAAGCGGATGCCGAGACCGATGAGACCGACACCAATACGGCGCGGTCCAACACACCTGCCGAGAACAGCAACTCAGACTCGGTGCAGCCATTCAAGAAGCGTGGTCTGCGCCCAAACGCAACTGTTGCACACCAGCCAAAAGCTCTCACAAAGTCCGCCTTGCTGAAGGAAGCGCAGTTGAAGGAGGCTCTCAGAAAGGAGTACACCCAGATTCAGGAGGCTGTGAAAGCGACGGAATTTGTGCTGCCTTTTGTGTTCTACGATGGAAAGAACGCGCCTGGCGGTATGTGCCGGATGAAGAAAGGTGATCATATCTGGTTGTTCCTGGAGCGGGCGAGGAAGGTCGGAGCCGACAGGGCAGACAAGAGTCGGCGCGATTGGGCGAGAATATCCGTGGACGACCTGATGCTGGTCAAGGGTGATATCATCATTCCTCAGGTAGGACATTCGTTTCTAGAGAGATTCATGGCTTGCTGCGTTGCTGACCTTTGATCCAGCACCAGGATTTCTATTACTTTATTATCAACCATACGGTTGGTTATCTTGGGCCATTATTCGTCTATTCCTCCGAGCCGACACCCGCAACACCAAAGAATCTTTTGCCTTCGTCGACGGAACGTAAGGATGAAGAAGTGCAAGCGGGGCTCATGACAGCTGCAGAACGGCGGCAGCAAGCTGCGGCTGCGGCTGTGGTCGGTCTTGACGATTCAGAGCTGGAAGGCTTCAACGACGATCCGAACTTGACGAAAGTGGTCGATCGCCGGTGGTACGAGCGCAACAAGCACATCTACCCTGCGAGTAGCTGGGAGGAGTTTGACGAGAAGAGGGACTACTCGACCGGTGTGAGAAAAGACAAGGACGGAAACAACATGTTTTTCTCCAGGGCAAGGTGATCTGGCATTCGGCGGGACTGATCAGGCATCAGCATGGACTTCCCGGGTTACGATCTGCATTGATGTCTGGATCTTGCAATCTTTCATCAATCAAATTGAATGTGCAAGTCTACGCCCTTGACGCGCAGCTTCCGCACACTTCGATTATGACGGGCGCCAATCAGTGGTCGGCAGAGATGCACAGCCGATTGCAGTCTGCTATGCCGACGGGAGACTGGGTTCGAAACACTTAGGTGAGAGAGGGGACACGGGGAGGCAGAGCAAAAGTCTGCGGGATTCCAAAGGATAAAACAACCAGGCTGTTTGCAGRCGTCTTACCGAGCGAGTCCCGGGGGTACTGGCTGGCGTTGGAGGATGAACAGTGAGATGTCGATAAGATATCGACGGTTTGAAGATGCTCTGTCAACCGGGCGTCAAATGCCAATAACCAGATGAAGTCAGCTATCTGGGCAAGCGAGTAGTTAGGACATGTTACCGCCTTCCTATAGTTCAATACGCCTCGCTACTCGTGATGAACCCAGGCGCCTTCTCAGGTGTCTCTCATGGAGCATGCTCACGATCATCGAGCAAGAATTTGGAGGAAACTGCAGGGATCTTACTAATCTGTCGCCGTCAAACTCCAACTAAACTTGGGCTCCTCCTAATTCTGCAACAAACATGACAAGCCGCTTTCAGAAAGAGCTAGATGTGGCATGCATCGCTGTGCAGCACTGCGCAGTCCTGACGCAACGTCTACAACGAGAGACTCTCAGCCAAGATGAACAGGTTGAGAAAGGTGACCTGTCACCCGTGACGATTGGGGACTTTTCCGCGCAAGCTCTCCTCACTTCTGCCACTCATTGTGCTTTTCCAGACGACCGCTTCTTAGCTGAAGAATCTGCCGATGACCTGAGGAGCAATGCATCACTGCTGGACCACGTTTGGAATCTGGTAGAATCAGTGGCGCCTGCCTTCAAGGAAACCTCGCTCTCAACACCTTCRTCGAAGGATGAGGTGCTTGATCTCATCGATTTAGGTGGCAAGAATGAAAACAGCAAAGACGGCAGACTGTGGGTCTTCGATCCGATTGATGGCACAGCGAGCTTCCTGCGAGGCCAGCAGTACGCCATCAACTGTGCCTTCCTTGTTGATGGCAAGGAAGAGATTGGCATTATTGGGTGCCCGAATGTATTGATCGACTCTGATACGATCAGTGAAGATGCCGTAGACTCAGAAGGACTCGGTGTCATGATCTTCGCGGTCCGCGGAGAAGGTACTTGGGTGCGGCCGATGCAGAATGATGGCAAACTTGCGGCTGCAAAACGCATCCCACGCCATGGTGAGGACGCCAAACTGGAGAGTCTGAAATGGTCGGACTGTTCAGCCTATACGTCGACAATTCTCCCGCTTCACCAGCAGGTTGCGGCAAAGCTGGGGACTTCTTGGCCGGGTGTTGACCTTTTCAGCTCGTTGATGAAATATGCAGCGCTGGGTCTAGGACGATCGGATTTGGTGGTTCGAATCTTCAAGTACACAAGCTGGCGGAGCAATATGTACGTATCACATGTATGATGATGCTCATAGGTAGTTGTGCTAACACGATTTGAGGTGGGATCATGCAGGTGGTGTTCTCATATTCGAGGAGGTCGGCGGGAAAGTCACTGATCTGGATGGAAACTCCATCGACTTTACGCAAGGGCGTAAGATGGCTGCGAGTAAGCTCATATCTTTCTACCGCAGTTGTATGTCTCGTGCTGATCATCATAACACAGATTATGGACTGGTCTGCGCACCGAGCAGTGTTCACGCACATGTTCTCGAGCTGGCCCGTCAGGTCATCGAGGCACACGTCCAGGCAAACGGACCAATGCCTGTGAGAAAGTAGCTTTGGGGTGGGGTCTCACTCCGCTGCGCTTATACACGGCAAGATACCAGGAGCTCTGAAGAAATATCGTAGCTTAGCAAAGGATTATAGACTTGACGATCAATGACTCTGACTTTTCCATTCCGTTCAAGCAATGCCGCCCTACCTGTAGCAGGCAAAAATCTTGTATTTTCTGCAAAAGCGACAGCACGATCGAGAAGACATCAGTCGATAAAACATTCGATCCTCCGTATTTGACTCTCCGTAAATCTGTTGCTTTTTGTGCTTGTACCCTACCTGTTCGGGAGCGTTGTCGTCGATTCACCACAGGGAGAGGCGGCAACTCTCAGTTTCACCGGGCCTGGGTCATTTTTTGCGTTGAAGCTATGGTCGAGCACTTTACTGCCGAGGAGCTTCACCATACGAAGACGCTCACAAGAAGTTTGGCCGTCTATAGGCAGAGAGTAGCTACACGGGAGTCTATAAGCCGGCGCATGAAAATAGATATCTCTTTTTGGTCGTGCTTGGTCTTCTACAGCGGCTCAACCCTAATACTACCCCAACCCTAACTTCACCACCATAGCACCCTGTTCATCCAGCGAGTTATCACTGGTTTCTGAAAGGCCCAGCTCCATGAAGATAATAGTCACCATGTAATATCCGCCGCTGGCTCGTGCGATACAATTTGCGAGCCATGTCCAATGTTGTAGATTTGGCTCGACAGAAGGTCGGTAGATTCAGAAATGGCAGGAAGCTCGGACGTTGATGCATTCCCTCTCCGAGAGACAGGACAATTCGAGACGACGAGTCCTACCTGTCAGCTCTACTTGACCCCATTGTGTTCTGTGGTAACTTGATGCCTGCCGGGCTAGTAGGCAATCAGGATTGGACCTGCGACCCCCGTCAGGCACTGWTCCGCAGCGAGCCGCTCATTTCAACTGTGGTCGAAGTGTCGAGAAAAAAGATCTCAATAGCAGCCGAACCGCTTGCGAGGGAACACCGCGTACACCAGGAAGAGTGTTCACTGAGCCCTTTGTCACATCCACACGGTCGTGCCGCCAAGTTTAGACGGGTCTAATGCGGTCTGCAAGGAATATCATCACTCCACCGAGGCATTTCCTGCATAGGGGGCATGATCCGGATTAGTCGCGCAGCGTCCAGACCCGAAGCGTGTTGTCGGGCAGTGAGCTAGGGAGGGCCGAAATATTTGCGTCGTCCTCGTCCTCGCTGTCGCTTCCATCGGAGGCCAGGGAATGCGCGAGTCTTCTCCCGGAGGAAGTAGCCAACACAGCCCCAGACGGATGCCATGCGGTGCTTGAAACCGGTGCTGTCTTGACATTAGTGACAACGCAATTCTAGCAACCTTCGACACTTACCATCCGCAATCTTAAACGCAGCATCTGGCCCAACATCATTCTCTATACTCCCAGGATTCCGCCACATCCTGACCTTGCCATCGAGTCCGCCGCCCCAAAGCTCGTATCCAGTGGCTGTGGGAATGACATCAATGTTCAAAGTCTGCGTCGTGTTCGCGTTTCTACCGATCAAAGTCGTGACCTTCTGATGCGTATCTCGGATATCGTAGACCTGGAACACATCACTCTGGCGTTCTGCGACCAAGAGATACTTGCCACAAGGACTCCAATCCACACTAGTAACGCCTGTACCCACTCCAGACTCTAGCGAGAAAACAGATGCACACTGTCCAAGACCCTCTTGTTCGTACAGAGCAACTTCCCGCAATGTGGTGCCCAACGCGAGCACACCATCAGCAGAGATAGCGAGAGCAGATACGGCCCCCCTGCGTTGCGCCTGGAGCGAGTTCTGCGGTGCCTTGCGACCGGGCTTGAGTTGATGCAGAAACAATGGTCCAGAGCCATCCCTTGAGCAATCGAACGCGGCGAGTGCATTCTCGCTGCCGGCTATGAAATGAGACCCGTTTCGAGTGAAGAGTAGACTTCGGGGCGGAAGATGTGCTTCTGTTTTCTCATTGATTAAAGGGTAAGTAGCGTGAATTATGTCATATTGAAGAACGTTCTTCAATGAAATGGGAACGAACGCACTCCCACACAATGCCAGTGTGGTGGAGGTGTCCTGGAGATCGAAGCCCGGGTATAGTGCGTATGATTGAATATTGCTCGCGGATCGAAAGCTGGAGTGCTCTGTCAATGCATGCGGCTGTTCCTGCTCATCGAGCAAATCCGTTGGAAGGACGTATGTTCGAAGACGGTTATCCTCGTTGTGGGTTATCAGCGACGTTCCGTCCGCGGTGAACTTCGCATGGCGGAACAGGTTGGAAATGGGCACGCCATCCTTCCGGGTTGTTGGAACTGGGCAATGGAATACTGCACCGGTAGAAGCGACACATTTGACGCCACTGTCGATATGCTGTGGGGCTGCGTCGATGGCAGACGGCATGACATTGCTGTTGAAGGGCAGGCCATTGGATTGAGGGAAGGTATATTTGCAGCACTCGGAAGCAAAAGCCATGGTATCATAYCAGAAGGTGTGACAGAAGTCCTGACAGATCAATAGCTCCAGACTTCGGCTTCATCTAGAATCTTCTTCTTCACCATCTGATCACTACCGCCATTGACCCATTATCCAACCACTCCCGAAAGTAATTCCATCCTTCGCAGCAGCTTCGATTGTTCCCAGCCATCAAAATGGTATGTTGCAACATTCATCGCCCTCGGCTGCAGTATCGTTTTTAACCAAAGCATAGTCGACCGCCATCAAATCCATCAAGTCCCTCGCGCCCCTCCTCGATCGCGTTCTGGTGCAGCGCGCAAAGATGCAGGCCAAGACATCCGGAGGCATCTACCTCCCCGAGACCGCAGTCAAAGATTTGAACGAGGCAAAGGTGTTGGCTGTGGGCCCCGGTTTGATGGACAAGGACGGCAAGCGGTTAGCAATGGGCGTGAAGGCTGGAGACCGCGTTCTGATTCCACAGGTACGTGCGTTGGAAGAGAACGACAATGATACACATCGAGCGTGGATTAAGGTGGACCTGCATGGCATTGAAAACTGACGTGAGTTGTACAGTTCGGAGGCAGCCCGATTAAGGTTGGCGATGAGGAGTTCTCTATCTTCCGGGATCACGAGTATGTTGCTATTCCCCTAGTAAAGATATGGATCAGTGCTAACTCGACGCAGCATCCTGGCCAAGATCAACGAGTAGACCGCGAGCGAAAGATACCCAGATCTCAAAAATTTGTAAACTAGCATCGACGGATGAGCGCGGACGCACGCTGCATGTATACTGGACCACGCGAGCCACTTGTAAATGATAGGCTGTACCTACTTCTGGAAACTTGTGAATATTACACATCTCTGCTCTACAGGCGTTGTCCTTCCCATCCGTTTTTGGTGTGACACCGTGCAATCAGCTTCACTTACTGGTGAGATCACATGCACATACTCCGAACGCGACCTGATCTCTACAGACCGGCTCCAATGCGACGTGGCTTCTGCTTGACTTTGCACAATCGCCCACATTTTCCTCATTACGCTTGGACCACATTTTCATTCACTGTACATTTTGTGACAATCAACCAGCCATCTTTTATCCCATCATCTTTTGAAAATTCTTCATGCTCACACTCACAAACCACATCCACCTCGAACACAACCCCTCGCGGAAAACAGAACCATCTTTCTCACAGCAACCATGGTTTTAAAACTCAAGAACTCCGTACCGGGCACGAAGGGAGTCGCGCAGAGAATCCCTCCAAAGAAAGGCGGCCGAAGTCGCAAGGATGAGGCGGACCGCTTCATAAACGACGACATCAACGAGCCACCGCTGCGCAAGACGAGCGGTAAGACGAGCGGCAAGACCACCGGCAAGACCACCGGCAAGACCCACAGCAAATCGCTTCTAGATGATGCGACCTCCAGCTTCAAGGCGACAGCTTCCGGCAACGCATACGGTAAGTCTCAGCAACTAGCCATTGTCTTGAATCACGGCTAACATGGCCTTCAACCAGAGCCGGAGCCAACAAACGACCATGACGGACTCGACCTCGACGCCAATGGCGAAGCCGAGCTGAGAACGGACAATACGCCAGCAGGCCTCTTTTCCCCAGACGAGGGAGAGAGCTGGGACATTCGATCACCCGACCACACCTCAAGTAGCAGTGTGAGTTTCAAGTTCGAGGAATCCGTGCCAGCGCGCCAACTCGACACCCCACCAGCTCGAGATTTGGAAGGGCTTTTCACACCCGACGCTCCGCAAGTGACCTTGAGCAAGAAGGTCTCCACTCGATTCGAGTCTGACTTTGGTGAGAATGTGCCCGACTCGGCGCACGAAGACAACTACACCGGCCCCGAAGTCATTGCCATCGTGGTCAAGACCGTTGTCCCCTGCTACATCGTCCAGATGCCCAAGGAAGTGCGCGCTCGCATCTATTCGGTATGTCTCTGAGGCTTCCAAACTATAAATACTCTTCTAACTTCTCTAGTATGTCCTCTTTCCCAAGGGCAAGGAGAATGGCCCCCGACCATTCTTCTCGAACACAAGCAATTGGCAGCTAAAGCCACCAGCGATGTTGCAACTGTGCCAGCAAATCCGAAATGAAGCCACGGGACCATACTATCATTCTTACATTGTTGGTGGAGCTTCGGTGCAGAAGGTTCTACCTTGGTTGAAGACGCTCAGCCCCCAAGCGAGGGGAGCACTCGGCAAGATCAAGTTGCCCTTCATCAACAACGACCACGTCAACAAGACGAAGGAGCAGCAGATCGCCGCATGTTTGAAGCAGTTCAAGAAGGCGCGTGTCGAGATTCCGCGTCGGAAGCTCAAGTTGGTGGTCCAACCACAAGACGTCAAGAGGAGTGAAGGAGGCGACTTGACAGATGAGGAATGAGGGATGACTTGAGATTTAACCTGGCCGAGAACAAATGTGAGAGGCCGACAAGGYCCTTCACATGCTTGGAATGTTTGGGAAGGACTGCTGCTATGACTGCCGTTTCATCTGCCTCCACACCGATGGCAGAGGAATGGCCATTACTCCCCTGCAGCTTTTTGTCACTCGGGCAGTCATGATACCACGACACTGGGAGGACTTCACCCCGCCGTGCTGGGAGACGCCCTGCAGATAGATATGACTGAATGATAGATACGTGCACATGACCAATACCAAGACCCACTTTCTGTATAGATRGAGTGATCACTGTGCCGAGAATGACGGTTCGCAAACGTGAGATCAATCGTACATGCTGCCGGTCACCGAGCTTTCAATAGTCAGCCGTTGTTGTCTAACACGAGCTGCTGCTCCATCATGGGAGGGTACTCATTCGTGCTCGCCGGGCCTTCGAGTCGAGAAGCTGCTGGCACTGCTTTTGAAGAGTGGAACTTGTGATCTGGCCATGAACGCAGGTTGTGGACGTGAATAAACACAAGACAGCTCTCTCCGTTTTCAATAGGAATGTCATTCGAAAATCTGCATGCTTTCCCCAAGGTACTGTTCGCCAACCGTGTGCCGCCCTTAAGAACTCCTTGCCATTCCCACGCCTCAATCGTGATGTCGTAATACAGTGTCCCTTTGAAGTCCATCCGCCATGCTCGTTTGGAGTCGAGGGTTGATTGTGTCAGGTGTCGGTGTCGGGCTGCTCACCGCTTATCTGAAGCAGGTGAAACCACAGCAGTTGAAGCGGAAGGGGTTGCGACGCACGCCGTGACGGTCAACGGTCACGCCGCCTCCGTGCTTGCTGCTCAAGCTCTAGATGTCGTTGTCAGTGCTGAATGTATGGGATAAGGATGGAGGAATGAGACTGACCTTGCTCCATCGGGGACCGAAGAAAGGCATTTTGGACTTGATGAGTGGTGAGGTAGGCTTCGACGGTTTGTGTTGATTGAGTTGGCTTAGTGTGATGTGGCCAAGGTGCTCGAAGGTTTGCTTATTTGTAGAGGGCCGCGGAATGAGATCCTTCAAACCTTTTGTATGTTGACAGAAGTGCTGCGGYCGTTTCAAGATGCTGTCAAACAAGGTATCATCACCCTTCAGCCACGATCAACACGCTATCGCGCTTTCCATCATGCCAAGTGAAAGTATGACGTAGAGGTAGGCTGAGGCGATCGTCCGGAGAGCTCTCCGGCCGACATGAAGCTGCTTCATTGGATACACAAGCAGACAAAGCCGTTCAGCCACGCTCACGCTGCTCGATCATCACCACATGCTCACTTGGCGTCTCGTTAGAATCAACTTGGCGGTCAAAAGCATGGTCTCGCGACCCCCCTTGATAATTGGTGCCTGACCTTTTCGTATTTGGTGCCTACGGATATAGCCGGAGCGGATCCGGCCGAAGCCGGCCAAATCCTTATATTACCCTTACGGTTAGAATGAACATAACATATACGCTCTAAACAACATGTCTTAATTAGATAATAGTATATAGAGCCCTACGAGTAAGCTCCTATTCTAAGAAATAGAGTAGGTAGCGTAGTTATAGTAGTAGAGGTATATAGAGGTAAAGGTAACTTAGTTAACTTTCTAAGCTTTTAGAGCTCGTTAATTTTATAAGTTAAGTCGATTATAATACTTAGAGCCTACTTCTTATCTACTACCCTTAATTGTTCTTATCGGCTAGCCTTAGTAACGTATACTAGATATTAAGGGATCTAATTTATATTCTAATAGGGCCGGGGATTAAAGGACCTCTATAGATATATATCTAGAGGGGCTAGCCCTTAACAAACTAGCTATTATTAACTCCCTTAGTAATACGGAGGTAAGGGCTAGAGGGGCTATTACCCTTACTATCTATATCTATAATATATTAATACTAGCGGTAGAGGTCGCTAAGGGGGTAGAGCTATAGCTACGGCTATACGCTAGAACCTTTCGTTAATATTAGTAGTAAGCGTAGTAGTAAGCCTATCTATAATTAAGTATTTATTTAGAACGGCTATTATAAAGGGTAGAGCCCTAGGGGGTTTAAAGTATAGGTATAGCCTATACGAACCTCTTAGTATCCGCACATTTTATATCGGAATCCGCGAGTTCGTAGATTTCCTCCCTATCGAACTTATTTAATTAAAACTTTACTTAAGCTCCTATATATATATTACTCGCCTGTAATATTAAGTTTAATCTCCTTTATAATAACTACTCCTTCGGATTAGGATCCYGGAAGGAACTTCTCGGATAACGAAGGTTTAGGACGGGAAGTATCCGTAGGATCTTCTATAAAGCTACGTAGGATTATAGAAGAAATATATCTTAAGTAATAAGTAATAGAGGCCGAAATAAACGCTACGAGAGCTACGCTCGAACGCGCGGAGTCCGGTCGCGTAGCTAGCGAGTACCTCCCTATAAGCGTAATAATACGTAACCTTATAGAATCGGTCTTAGCCCTAACTTAAGTAGGTTCCGGACGAGAACCGTCGGGACTAAAGGACTAAAAACCGCCTACTTAGAACGGCCGAGCCGATACCTTTAAGGATTACCTCCTTAGGCTTAAAAGCTCTTATTAAGTACGCTTCGGCCTAAAACTAATACTATCCGTCGACTACTACTAGAACTCTATTTATAATACCCTCCCTACTAGAGAAAGAGCAAGGATACGATACTTTTAGGAAGCGGGGTTAGCCTTAAAATCTACGGACCCCGACGCTTTCTTTATATAGATTAAGAAGGTTTTTAGTAATAGTAACGAGAGAGTAAAAGCTCTAGAATAACTTACGAGCCTTCGTTACTCTTTAGGCTAACCGTAGTACGATTACTAGCTAGAATTTAACGGACTCCTACTAAGTACGGGCGGATAGAGCTAGGCGGACGATACTAAGATCGGTTACCTAAAGAATACCTTCTCGAACCTAGTCCGAACTTATACGGCCTCTATATAAAAACTAATAGACTACTACGAGTTCGCGGAGAAGGTCGAGAGGATTATTACTAACCTAGAGGAAACGAATTAATTTAGGTCTATAAATAAGAAGTAGAGAGAGAAATATACGGATAGTAGTACGATAACTACGGTTACTACCCGATCTTATACGGGGGCCGCGAACTACCGCGTTAACTCCGACGGAGACGTAGTAATAGCGCCGACCCGCCCTAGTAGAAACCGGCTAAGAACTAATAGAGACTAGAGAGGAAACGGGAAATAGCGGGTAAAATAGGTATCTACGGAGGAAAGGGATAAACGCTAGTAGAGAGGGCTCTACTTCCGCTATAGAACGAAAAGGTACCTAATTAAGAAATACCCTTACGTACTAGTAGTACGACCGACTACTTAGATTAATATAGTAGCCGTCGGTCTGTTACTAGAGTCCGACTATAAAGGCTCGGACTACGGAGGAAACGAGTTAGGAAAAGAATAACTCCTATTTAAAGTTAGGAACTAAGAGTAAGGGAAGTATTAGAAGTAGAATAGAGTAAAGCGAAGAAGTTAATAGACGGACGCCTAGTATATAGCGACGTAGTCCTTAAAAAAACCTTTAGAAGCTTTACTCTTATTAACGAAGGCTATTAGTACTATATTATAATATACGGATATCTAGTAGAAGGGCTCGAACTCCCGTTTATAAGTCGCGAGAAACGTAAGGTAAAAGGTGCTACTTTAAGTATAAAGAAGGCTATAATTAAAGAAGTTATCGCCCTCCGGATAGAAATCGCTAGGTATAGTTAGGTTATATACGCGTATATCGTACTAGACCTCGACTTCCCGCTAGTTCTAGGAAACCTCTAGAAGGCGTATAATAAGGTTAGGACCGCGCCTAATAAGGGCCGGTTCTATTACGGTATCCTACGGAAGTAGGTAAAAGAAGGAAGAAACTATAAGAAGGTCGACGATATTACGACGCTAGCCGCTATATATTTAGCGGATATCGAGAAGGCCCTAAAAACGAAGAACCCGAGAACTCTCGAGGAGCTAAAGAAGAGTATACCTCCTAAGCTTTATAATATACTTCCGCTATTTTTCGAGCGGAAAGCGAATAAGCTAGCTCTTTATAAAGGAGACTACGACTATTAAATCGAGCTCCGGCGTAAACTAGACGGTTCCCTACCGGAACTACCCTAGGGCCCGCTATATAGTATATCTAAGGACGAGCTACTAGTACTTCGGAAAACCTTAGACGATTTAATAAGGAAGGGATATATACGCCCCTCTACCTTAGAAGTAGCGGCCCCCGTACTTTTCGTACGGAAACCCGGAGGAGGTCTTAGGTTCTACTATAACTATTAAGCTCTTAATAGGATAACGAAACCGGATAGATACCCCTTACCGTTAATCCCGGAGACCTTAAGAAACCTATTAGGAGCCTAGTAGATTATAAAGGTAGACGTCGTAGCTACGTTCTACTATATTAGAATAGCTAGTAGATACGAGAAGAAAACTACCTTTAGGACTAGATTCGGTTCGTTCGAATAGCTCGTATATTTATTCGGTTTATCGGGGGCCCCGGTATCTTTCTAATAGTATATTAACGAGCTACTATAGAAGTTCCTAGACGACTTCTACTCGGTATATATAGACGATATAATCGTCTATTCGAATAGATCGAAAGAGAACTACTTTCGAAAGGTTCGGTAGGTTCTCTAGGCGCTTTAGAACGGAGGCCTATATTTAAACCCTAAGAAGTACGAGTTTACTACGAAGAAGGTAAAATACCTTAGATTTATTATATATACCGATAGAAAAGGAGTAGAACCCGACCTAGAAAAGCTAGAGGCCGTATAAACCTAGGTAAGACCTAAAACTTAAAAAGAAACTCGAAGGTTCCTTAGGTTCGCGAACTACTACTAGATATTTATCGCCTATTACTTTAAGTTAGCCGTACTATTAATAACGCTTACCGGAAAGGGAATACCGTTCTCCTAGGAAAAAGCGGAGAAGGAAGCCTTTAAGAAGCTAAAAGCAGCTTACTATCGAGCTCTAGTACTTTCCTACTAGGATCTAACGCTTAAAACGTTCCTTAAGGCGGATTATAGTAGGTTCGCGATCGGAGGCGCCCTCTTATAGTTAAAAGACGGAGTCCTATACCTAGTAGGCTTCTTCTTAAGAAAGTTAAATAAGGCGGAGATTAATTACGACATTTACGATAAGGAGATACTCGCGATTATCTCCTATCTAAAGTTCTAGACCTCCGAACTAAAAGCGTATAGGTCCGTTACTATTTAGACGGATTATAAGAACTTAAAGTACTTTATAGTAAAGAGGCAACTATCGGAGCGCTAAATTAAATAGGTAGAATTTATAGCGTAGTTCTAGTTTACCTTAGTATATCGCCTAGAGGCCGAAGTAATTATCCTAGACGCTCTCTTAAGGAGAGAATAGGATATACTAGGTTAAGACGATAAGCGCTCCTAGTTTCGACGTTTCTTAAACCCGGACTTCGTAAAGTACTAGCCGGATACTATCGAAGAAGCCGCGAACGGTAAGGAAGCTCTAGATATTATTATAGCTACGACGAGCTCTTTCTACGAAGTATCGAATTAAGAAACGATCCTAGTAATAAACGAGCCTTTTACCGTAAAAGAACGACTAGAATCCGACGAACCCTTCTAGAATCCCGAATTAAATACCCTCTAGAGCACCGTAGCGAAGGAAGACTATATTTACTAGTCCGTAACCTAGTTAATACGGGACGGAGAGCGGACGCTACTAAGCGATATTAAGTTAAAGATATAAGTAGGAGACTATACTTTAAATAGGAAGGGAAGACTCCTATACCGCGGAAAACTATAGGTACTAGGAGCTCTACTATTATCGGAGTCCGAGTATAAAAGCGCGGACTACGAAGTACTATAGAAAGACGTTCTTAGGACGAAACTAATTTAGTCCGTTTACGATTTACCGGTATACGGTTACCCCGGACGGGATTCTACTACTTTACTACTAGGCCGATAGTTTTACTAGCCTCTCTAATCTCGATACGTTAGGTAGTTCTTACGAAACTATAACTACTACGGAAGGAATAAGGTATAGCGGGAATATAAGTACGGACTTCTAAAGCCTTTACCGGTCCCCGAGCGTTTCTTCTAGGAGATCTCTATAGACTTTATAACGGACCTACTAGAATTAGAAGGGTATCGATACCTATAGGTTATTAAGGATCGCTTAAGCAAGTCCGTAGTTTTATAAGCTATATCCGGAATAAAAGCGGAGAACTACGTAGAAAATTTTATAGACTACTAGGTTTAGTATTATAGCCTACTAAGGGCGATTATAAGTAATCGAGGAACGAACTAGATAAGTACGTTCTAGAAAACCCTATATCGCTTAATAAGTATAACCTAGAGGCTAAGCTCCGTATACTACCTATAAACCGACGGAGGCCTAGAGAGAATAAATTAAGAGATCTAAGTATACCTAAGGAACWATATTAACCGAGAGTAGTCCGACTAGAAACGCTAGCTCCCCGTAGCGTAACTAGCGCTAAATAGGAGGTATTAGTTAGGGCTAGGAATAAGTCCTTTCTTTATAACCTACGGCTACGAAGTACTATCTCTAGTACTATTATAACCGGAGTCCGACGAAATTCCGAAGCTAGCCGTAGTAGAACGAGCGGTATAGTTCGTAGAAAAGGTAAAGTAGATTACGAGCCTCTTATAAGCTAGTATAGCGGAGGCCGTATAAAAATAGGAGGAATTAGTAAATAAGCTTCGTAGGCTAGCGCCTATCTATAAGGTAAGCGATAAGGTCTAGTTAGATTTAAGGAACTACGATACCGATCGACCGAAAAGGAGTCTAGCGGAGCGCTACGTAAATTATACTATATCTAAGGTATTATCGCTAGTCTCCTTCCGATTATTAGGGCTCCTACGGAATATATATCCCGTATTCTACCCTAATAAACTAAGGCTTACGAGTACGGATCCGTTACTAGAGTAGGAGTCTAATAATAAATAACCGGACCTAGTACTATTTAAGACTTACGATAAGTAGTAGGTAGAAGAGATCCTATACGCTCGTAATAAGGCTCGTAATAAGGAAAAAGGAAGGAAGGTCCTAATAAAATAGTTAGAATACTACGAATCTATATAAGAACCCTTAGAAAACCTCGCGGATACCGAGGCGCTCGACTCCTTTAAAACTCGATATAGTAGCGTAGAGGAGGTCGATAGACCTTATAAATCTTAGGAAAAGACGAAAAAGCGAGGGCGCGGAGTCCGGGAAGTTTCCGTAGGGGTCCGACGAGATTCGTAGGTACCCGAAAAGGACTTAGTAATTCTAAGGCGTTTTAAGGGATTTCTTTTAGAAGTTTAGGAAACTATATAAGTACTAGAGAGCGGGCGAAAATTATAGGACTACGGGAGGTAATATAGGGAATTATAGTAATATCTAGCCTTTAACGTAGATTATTCCCTACTAACTAGCCTCGGAGGGAAATATATAGACCCTAATAGAAACGTACCGGAGGCCGACTAGTTAGCCCGGTAAGGACCTAAGACTAAGGTAGGGGGCGTATCCCCGGTACTATTATACGGTTAGCGGGAGTTTTCTAATAAGGTACGGGGGATAACTAACGTCTAGCCCTACTAGGCTACTATATTAACGACCTTAGTTATTACCTTAGCGGCGATAGTACTACGATCGGTTAGCGGGCGTTATCCTATAGAGTCTAGGCTATAATACCCGGAGAGTAGCCCGGAGAGCTAGAGGCCGACTAGAGCCTTATATACCTTAAGGTACTTCTTAAGGTCCTTTAGGGCCTCCTCCCTATATTATCGTTAGGACCCTAGGCGAAAATCTACGAGAACCGGGGACTTACTTATTAGCGTTTATAGACCTAGTCTATACGGCGTAGGCTATATAGGCTATTTAAGGACTATCTCCTAGTTAGCGGGCGTTTTCTACTAAAGGCTAGAGAATACTTATAGGCCCTTATACGCTTAACGCGTACGCGAGTAGTTCTCGTAGGCGATAGCGCGAGAAGACTATATAATTAGCGGAGTCCGGATAAAATCGACGGGAGGCCGGATACTAACGGGTTAGTTCTAGTAGTCTAGGCCGGCGAGAGCGTAAGGGGGGTAGTAGATCGATATCTTCTATATATCTAATTAGTTTCGCCTAGAGTCCGTCGGTTTTATATCGGATTACGGGAGGTATAGGCGGAGGGGAGGAGGAAAATTCTTTAGCCGCCTCGAAGGCGATAGGGTTAATAATAATAATAGTACTAGATAGCTATAAAAGCTAAGGCCTAGGGTTTTCGTAAGAACTTACTATAGTAGTTCGAGAGGATAAGGAACTAAGAGGAGGTAGGAATTCGCGAAAGGTATACTTAGAGGCTAAAGTAAATAAAATTACCTAATTAGGCGAAAGAAAAAGAATAATAGGAAGAAAAAGTTAAGGTTATTCCGGAACGCGGTAGAAAACGGTCGGAGTAACGTAGAAAGTTAATAATAATACGAAGGAAATAGAGTAAATAGCGAGTAAATAAGATATACGCTCCGCTATCGGCGGAGAGCGTAGGGAGGGCGGAGGGGGGAGGTAATATAAAGGGCGGAGCCCTAGGGGGTTTAAAGTATAGGTATAGCCTACTAGGAGGTTCGTATAGTATACGAACCTCTTAGCATCCGTATAAGGGGACCCTAAAGGAGCGGGATACCGCCCTTCAAACCCTTACCTAGGGAATCCCTCTTAGAAAGAATAAGGGAATCACACCCTTAGCAGGATTTCCCTATACGGATGCGACGGCTGAAGGATAACTCTACGGTACCTCTACGGCACCGCCGAGCCCAACTAGCACCGGGCGCAATCCTACAAAAGGGTAATGTCCTCGTTACCTATTCCCTTTCGCTCCCTAGGCAATATCGTACATATCTAAGAATCACTACTTAGTATTAAGACCCCCTGTTTATAACACCCTTATAGAATATTGCCTCACATCCCTACTAGGGAACAGCCGTCTTAAGTACGAAATAAGCTCTCGATTCGAGTCCAGCGCTACTACAAAGCTACCGCAACGGCTCTACAGATCCCCACTAACCTATCGAAAATGTCTTTAGCAGGAAAAAGAGCCGTACGACCTAAACGTACCGAGGCTAATAATCCCCTAGGGTTTATTATCGATAAGGAAGATGTAACGCCTAGTAGCAGCGCTAGAC